>NC_041390.1:430550177-430581289 GCF_002162155.2 Triticum dicoccoides
TCGGCAAGGATCTTGCCGAGGGAGTCCACCTTGCTCTCTTGCCCTCCTGCGCTTCTGGTCTTAGCATTGCCTTGGTCGTCTTGTGCTTCGGCTTCTCCCCGGCTTCCCTCCTCTGCCCTGCTTAGTATGGCCGCAGTGCGTGGCTCTGACTGCCCATGGACAAGTAAAGGGGTCAAAAGGAGAGCCCCTACTTTTGGACACCGACAGGAGCCCCCGGGGCTGGGCCATACATAAGCGTGACGCGTTGTTGGGCTAGGCCCAGAACGGTGCGCGGGCAGGTGGGGCGGATTTTACCGTAGTAACTTCTCGTCCGCTGCGCTTCCCTACGACCCGCGTTGAACGCGTGACGTGGAGTGTCGTGCATGACGTGGGGGTCATGCGTGGGGCGGTTCCTGCATGCATGCGTCACATCATGGTAAAGAGGCGGCTTGTGCCTTCCCCACAAAAGGAGGGAGGCGCAGAGGCACGACCCATTTACTTAGGTGGACTCGGGTCATGGCCTTCAAGGCGCTCGCGCCCCACGATCACGGGGTGGGGAGCGGCCGCTTCGCCTATCCCTTCAGCGCTGCTCGCTCGACATGTGTCCCTCATCCAGGTAGCAGGAGGTGGAGGTGGGAAACTGGGCCGTCGCTAATTGGGGCAGCGGGCCGGTCCTGATTCCGTGTGCCCCCGATGACCGGATTAGTCGAGTGGGGCGGCCAAGCCCCGACTCCGCCCCTTTATAAGGAGGGGAGGGGCGGCATTCCACATTCTTCCATCATCCGTCTCCTTCCACCTCCCCTTCTTTCTTCCATCCTCCATGGCGAGAGGAAGCGCTGGCCCTTCGACGGTGGCGGCAAGGGTCGCTGCTCGTCAGCGCGTTCCTCCTCCCCAAGAGCTCATGGCGGCGGAACCGGCCACGAGGGGAAGGGGGAGGAGGCGAGGCCGAGGTTGTCTTGGTGCTCGGGGGAGAGGAGGATGGGGTGGCGCATCGGCCTCGCCTCCGCCAGCGATGCCTCCCCCGACGGAGCACCAAGTCGGGGACCAGCTCCGCGAGTTCTTCATCAGGCTGTGCCGGCCACCGCGTCGCCGCCTCCGTCTCCCTACTGCCTTTGCTTGGGAGATGGAGCTCGATCCACCCTAGACCCTCTGGTTGCACATGAAGGTCTGCGGGAACGGCGGCACATGGGTCGACGTCGACTTCCCTGCCCCTCACGTCATGTACCTCCGCCGCAGATGGAAGACGTTCACACGCAACCATAGCCTGATGGCGGGGCTTGTCCTCTACTTCAAGATAATGGAGGGCAGCCTACTTTCCGTCAAGGTCTTCGGGGATCTCGGAACTTGCTTGAACTGCTGCATGGGGAGCTCCTCAGATGATGAAGATTCCTCCTCAAGTGGGAGTGACGAGGAGGACAGCGACAACGACGATGAGGGAGTCGAGCGCAAGGATGCCGACTCCGACTTCGACTGACGCGTCGCCCCTCCCTCGTCCACGCGCCTTGCCGAGGGCCATCCTCGCCAAGCTCTCCATCGGGGTGCTCCCCATCGTCTCCTTGGGCGGATGGCGTAGGAGGGTCGGAGAGGGCAAAGAAGGCGGGTGGCGGCTGTCAAGTTGGCGTACGCGGGCACCGACGCCTTCGTCGCGTATTGTCGGCCCGCTGTCTCGTCTTCCAGCTCCTTTCCTGGCACCAAGATGTTCTCTTGGTGCTTTCTGCTCTTTGCACCTCGCCTAGGCGCTCTTTTTGCCCTCCCGCCCTCTTGTTTCACCTTCCGAGGAGAGGGACAAGAAAGGGATTACAGGCACTTATCTCTCTTTTCTCTTTTTTAGTTTGTAAGCCTACGGGCACTTGTTAATTTTAAGACGTGTTATCCCCTTGGTCATGTTTTTAATTCCGTATGAACTATACCTGTATGGGATGTTTTTAATGAAAAAGTGTGCTTGTCAGGTTCTTTGTGCATCAACGAGGTCCATGCCAAGGATGAATCCTTGTTATTTTTAAGATAAACATTGTCACCCAGCAACAGGCCTTGCCGTCTCCCCACTTCGGTCGACCATTATCGCGCTCTTGGCGGAGGCAGGGGCGAAGTAGAGTTAGGCCCCTCGTTCATCTCCTCGCCATCGTGACTACTACCAAATTCCGACCCAGGAGATAGCTCTTGGGTACAAGGAAGGGGGAGCATGGTGGTTTTAAGAACATAAACGAGGTTTCACATGTCCTAGTTCTATACGGAGATGCATAAAAGGGGATGAAAGACTTATCTGGATCCGTAGCCCCCGGCAACCTTGGCTCGCCGTGGTTGGATCCTTGTATCTTCAGCCCCCGGCAGTCTTGGCTTGCTGGGGCTGGAGCGCCGGTTCATTCTCTTTTTCCCGAGTGGCTCAACAGAAATGTCCGCGTGCCCTGTGAACCAAAGAGAACATAAGACGCGCACTCGACCTCTAGGCTAGGGGTTAGTCGCCGCTAAGCACTACCAACCCTAACCGAGGGAGAGACTTAACCTAGCATGCATGCTATAACTTAGGGTGCCAGCGCTTCGTTTATTTATGCCCAGGGTCTGCGCCTGGCTTTGTACAGAGGGTTACATGCCTTGCCGGCAAGGCTCGTACAAAAGGTGGTTCGCCGGGAGGCCCGACAACCGCGCCTTATGGGTAAAACTTGCAAAGGTGTTCGATGTTCCAGGAATTGCTTACTTGGGCAGCATCTTCGGTCTCCAGGCGGACTGCGCCGGGCCTGGTGACTTGTATTACCCGATAAGGGCCTTCCCACTTTGGCGTCAACTTGTTGGAATTCTTGGCCTACTGAATGCGCCGAAGAACAAGGTTGCCTTCCTCAAAGGTTCGGGCATGAACCTTGCGGCTATGGTAGCGGCGCAAGGCTTGCTGGTAGCGTGCTGCTCTCACAGCCGCCCGAAGACGATCTTCCTCAAGGAGAGTTGCGCCATCTTGCCGCAATCGCTCTTGCTCATGCTCGTCATAAGCGAGCACTCGAGGTGACCCGTATATGAGTTTCGTGGGGAGAACTGCTTCTGCCCCGTATACCAGGGCAAAGGGTGTCTGGCCGGTGGCTCGATTTGGCGTCGTCCTGATCGACCAATGAACCGACGGCAACTCATCAATCCAGCGCCTTCCGCTCTTGTGCAGCTTGTCAAAAGTCTTTGTTCTCAGGGCTCGTAGTACTTCAGCATTTTCCCTCTCCGCCTGGCAGTTGCTCCGTGGGTGTGCCACGGAAGCAAAACAGACCATGCTGCTGAGGTCTTGGATGTACTGCATGAAGGCGTGGCTTGTGAACTGCGTGCCGTTGTCGTTGATGACTCTGTTTGGCACACCAAAACGGCAGACTAGTACCTTGAAGAACTTGACGGTTGACTGTGCTATCACCTTGCTCACTGCTTCCACCTCCGACCACTTTGTGAACTTGTCGATTGCAACGTACAAGTACTCAAAGCCCCCGACAGCACAGGGGAAGGGGCCCAGTATGTCGAGCCCCTAGATCGAAAACGGCCAGGAGAGAGGGATTGTTTGAAGGGCTTGAGCTGGTTGATGAAGCTTCTTCGAATGGAACTGGCACGCTTCACACCTGGTTACTAGTGTCATAGCATCCTGGAGGGCGGTGGGCCAGAAGAAGCCTTGCCGGAATGCTTTTTCGGCAAGGGCCCTCGACCCTATGTGAGAGCCACATATGCCTCCATGTATCTCTGCCAACAGCTCCAGTCCTTCCTCCCGGGGGATGCACTTCAATTTCACACCGTTTGGTCTTTTTCTGTACAGGACGTCATCGACGAACTAATGCAGGGCAGACTGGCGGGCTACTTTTTCCGCTTCTTCCTGCTCCTTAATAAGTTCCCCTGTCTGGAGGAAACGGACAGTATGTTGCACCCACGCCGGAGCCTGAGGCTCGACGGCAAGGACCAAAGGCATCTCTTCTGCCATGGGGGCAGCCGTCTCTACGACCAGGGCTTGGCGCCCTCCCGGAGCCAGCTACCCTTTGGCAGGCTCGGAATCCGCGGCAACACCCTTGCCGGCGGCCCCTAGGGGCTCAGTGGGAAAGTACTTGCCGGGGCCCAATTTCCTCCGATTGTTCTGCTCCGTTGACGGTTCGACGGATGGTTGAGTTAACCAAAGCAAAAAGGTACCTGGTTCCACAGGTAGCTTATATGCAGCGTGCTTTGACAGGTAGTCAGTGATGTTGTTCTCTGCTCGGGGAACATGCCCCGCTTGAATACCATCGAAGCGCTCCTCCAGCTTCCTCACCTCATCTACATAGGCCTCCATCAACGGACTCTGGTAATCTTTGTTGACCTGTCTGACGACAAGCTGCGAATCACCCCTGACGATGAGCTTCTTCACCCCGAGGTCTGCCGTGATCCTGAGACCGGCAAGTAGCCCCTCGTACTCAGCAGTGTTGTTTTGTGGACATCTCCCTGGGAAAGTGCATCTAGATCACATACTTGAGGTGCTCTTCGGTGGGTGTGACAAGCAGCACACCGGTACCGGTGCCTTGCAGCGAGAAAGCCCCGTCAAAGTACATGATCCAGTGCGACTTGCTTCCTTGTCGGGGAGAGCGGTCTCCTGGATTTCCTCGTCGGGCGTTGAGGTCCATTCTGCAATGAATTCCGCCAAGACTCTGCTCTGGATAGTCGAAGTACTTTCAAACTTCAATCCAAAGCTTGACAACTCCAAGGCCCACTCCACAATCCTTCCGGTTGCATCTGGGTTGTGCAGTATCCATTGCAACGGGAGGCGGGTGATGACAGTAATCTCGTGCGCTTGGAAGTAATGACGCAGCTTCCTCGAGGCCATAAGGAGGCTGAAGGGCAATTTCTGCGCACCGGAGTACCTTGACCTGGCTCCCTGCAAGAGGGATCTGACAAAGTAAACCGGGTGCTGCATCATCTTCTTCTTCTGCACCACTTCACTTGGCTGCACGGGCCCTACCCGATGGCGTCGGACTCTGCCAAGGGCCTTGCCTTGCCGGCACCAGGCCCTGCCAGGGGAATCTCTGACTTGCTATCCGCCGGTCCTGCCGTGGCTACTGCCTCTTTGTCGACCTCCCTCTGTGCCACTAGTATGGCGCTAACCACTTGATTTGTTGCCGCCAGATACAGCAGCAATGGCTCTTGTGGTTTAGGCGCAACCAATATTGGCATAGAGGAAAGGTATTTCTTCAGATCCCGCAACTCTGCCTCGGCCTCTGGGGTCCACTCCATTGGGCCTGCCTTCTTCAAGATTTTTAAAAAGGGAAGGGCACGCTCAGCGGATTTGGAGATGAACCTGCTCATGGCGGCAACGCAACCAGTGAGCCGGCGCACATCCTTGATCCACTTGGGTGCCTCAATCTGCTCAATAGCCTTGATCTTGTGTGGGTTTGCCTCGATCCTGTGCTGCAACACAAAGAACCCGAGAAGTTTTCCTGACGGGACGCCAAAGACACACTTCTCAGGGTTCAGCTTGAGGTTGACCTTGCGTAGGTTGGCAAATGTCTCTCCTAGGTCTTGTACAAGGGTCGCCATGTCCTTGGTTTTGACCACTATGTCATCCATATATGCTTCCATATTTCTATGTAGCTGGGGCTCAAAACCAATTTGGACCGCCCTTGCGAATGTCAAGCCAACACTCTTCAACCCGAAAGGCATCCGTAAAAAGCAATACGTACCACATGGGGTGATAAAGGCTATCTTCTCTTCATCTTCTCTTGCCATGAAGATCTGGTGGTAGCCCGAGTAGGCGTCGAGGAATGACAACAGATCACACCCAGCCGTGGAGTCAACAATCTGGTCAATGCGCGGCAACGGGAAGGGGTCCTTAGGACAAGCCTTATTGACATCCATGTAGTCAATACACAGCCTACACTTCCCATTTGCCTTGCGCACCACCACCGGATTGGCCAACCACGTCGGATGGAGCACTCCTCTCACCAAACCCGTCGCTTCCAATTTCATGATCTCCTCTGTGATGAACTCTTGTCGTTCCAAAGCTTGCTTCCTGACCTTCTGCTTGACGGGTCGCGCATGGGGAAAGACAGCAAGGTGGTGCTCAATCACTTCCTTGGGAACGCCGGGGATGTCGGATGCTTGCCACGCAAACACATAGACATTCGCCCACAGGAAAGTGATGAGCGTGCTTTCCTATTTGCTGTGGAGGGTGCAGCTTATGGTGAAAGCCCCTCCGTGCCATCCTCCTTGATGGACACCCTCTTGGTCTCCGGTGGTGCAGCTCTGGATTTCTTGCTCTTGCCGATAGAGCTCTCAGGGATGTCTTCGACGGTAGCACAACACTCCGAAGAGGTGCACATGCCGGAGTGGGTACGAGAGGTCTTGCTGGTCTTCTTCTTCCCTCCCGGGGCCTCAACAACAGGAGCAAGTGCCTTGGCGGTAGCTGCTGCAACTACTTCTCGATAGAGTTGGTCAGCGCAGATCGGTGCATCCTTCTTGTCGGAGGGAACGGTGATGATGTTCATCGGCCAAGGCATCTTCAGCGTATTGTAGGCGTAGTGCGACGTCACCATGAACTTGGCTAGTGCCGGACGGCCGAGGATCCCATTGTAGGGCAAGGGGATCTCGGCCACATCAAAGACGATCCTCTCCGTCCTGTAGTTCAACTCACCTCCAAATGTCACGTGCAATGTGACCTTCCCCTTCGGCTGGCTCCTTCCCAGACTGACCCCTTGAAACATACACGTTTCCTCAAGGTCTCCATCAGGAATTTGAAGCCTTTTGATCACGACGGGCGAGAGCAAGTTCAGGTCGGCCCCACCGTCAACCAGCATCTTATTCACCTTGAGGTTGCGTATCGTTGGTGAGACCAACAACGGCAAACACCCGACCATAGTTGTGCGGTCAGGGTGGTCCTCAGCGTCAAAGATGAGGGGCATGCTGGACCACTTCAGTCGGTTCTGAGCATCGAACAATGGCTCTGCTGCTGTAATCTCACGTGTCCACTGCTTGAACTGGCGGCGAGAAGTGTGCAGCGAGGCGCCACCATCCACGCACATGGCCTCCGTAGCCTTCTGGAACTCATGTTCACCGGACTCGTCATCCTCGTTACGATCATCGTATTCTTGCTTCTTGTCGCGGCCCCGAGCGGGCCTCTCTTGCTGGTTATCCTTGCCGCGACGACCTCCTTGGCCGCTGAGGGAGTCCTAGATTAGGGGGTATCCAGATAGCCAGACTATATCCTTTGGCTGGACTGTTGGACTATGAAGATACAAGATAGAAGACTTCGTCCCGTGTCCGGATAGGACTCTCCTTGGCGTGGAAGGCAAGCTTGGCAATATGGATATGTAGATCTCCTTCCTTGTAACCGACTCTGTGTAACTCTATCCCCCTCTGGTGTCTATATAAACCGGAGGGTTTAGTCCATAGGACAACAGACAATCATACCATAGGCTAGCTTCTAGGGTTTAGCCTCTCTGATCTCGTGGTAGATCAACTCTTGTACTACTCATATCATCAAGAACAATCAAGCAGGACATAGGGTATTACCTCCATCAAGAGGGCTTGAACCTGGGTAAACATCGTGTCCCCCGTCTCCTGTTACCATCCGCCTGGACGCACAGTTCGGGGCCCCCTACCCGAGATCCGCCGGTTTTGACACCGACATTGGTGCTTTCATTGAGAGTTCCACAATGCCGTCACTGTAAGGAAGGATGCCTCGTCTCGTTGTTAAAAACAACATTACTGCCGAGGGAGCCCTGGCTGTCGGCCAAACTCTCCGGCTAGGCAGTTTCATCATGACCGCCCGTTCGGCTGCTGCACCGACGATGACTTCTCAGGTCATCGAAAACAGCCTCCACGTCGGCTCGGAATTTGCCGAGCAGATGGATCCAATGGAGCTCTCTTTCCTAAAAGAGCTCTTGGATGGCATCGCCGCCTTGGGAGTCGCTATGGACTATGATCGGATTGGGCTTAAACCCGATCAAAGGGAGATTAACTCTCCACCGGTCACCCATCATATTGTGGTGGTGGAGGAACAATGCGGCGATTCTTCCTCTATCTTGAGGACTAACTATGTCCGGATTCCTGAGCTCTCCGAGCGGATACCCGTTTACGGGAGGACATCACCCAAGCCTTGAACCTTGAGTCAGGCAGTGGGCCAGACTTATTGGGCAACATCCCGGAATCCGAACTTCCAAGATTGGAAACTCCTCGGCCCCTGGGTCTCAGATCGGGTAAGGGTTCGGACTCAAATCCACCCACCCACCCAAACATAAACGATCTTTCCCACATCAAGCAAGAGCCCCAGGAAACAGTACATCATTATTGGGCCAGATTCCTCCTTGTGATGAACAAGGTTAAGGACTGTCGCAAGACGCAGTCTCATTTTTCTGCAATAATTGAATGGACAAGGGAATCCTTAACGCGATAAGTCGCCGTGACATATCACGCTTCGCCGACTTGGCGTCCATAGTACGAAAGTACTGTGCGATGGAAAGCGCCTGGAAAACCGAAACGAAATTTTGGGATAATCCGGCTCCGAATATACACCCAGTCCGAAGTAAAAGGGTGCACTATCATAAGACACCCGAGTTAATTACAAAGAAGCAAGGACCCTCTACAGGGCATGGAACCGTATTTGAGGGATGGCTCAATGGACCCTGCAAAATTCATAGTACAACAGATACTATACCAACACACAGCCTTAGAGCATGTTGGGTACTCCGGCAGGTGGCCAAAAGTGGTGAGGATCTTCTCATCCCAGATGCCACAGAGTAGCATCCCGTAGATAACAATACGGTATTAACAGTCTTTGAGACCTTCGCATCAAATAATAGGCGCAAGCGAACACTCCACAGCCTTGCCGAAATCTGCCACGTGGCAGCAATAAATCCGTGGAGTGACACGGCTATTACCTTCAATGCTAGTGACGAACCTAAATTCCAAACAGCCCGAGCACCAGCTGCACTGGTCCTCAGTCCAATTGTGGACGACTTTCGACTCACCAAAGTACTCATGGACGGTGGTAGTGGATTAAACTTCATCTATGAGGAAACTCTTCAAAAAATGGAAATAGACTGGAACCGCATTGAGCGAAGCAGCACAACCTTTAGAGGAATCATTCCCAGTCGGGAAGCACGCTGTGCTGGGAAAATCACACTAGATGTGGTATTCGGCACGCCGGAGAACTATAGGTCCGAAGAAATTACATTCCAAGTGGCCCCGTTCAGTAGTGGATACCACGCCCTTTTAGGGCGGGAGGAGTTCATGATCTTCCAGGCCATACCCAATTATGGGTACATGAAGCTCAAAATGCCCGGGCCCAACAGAATCATCAATCTCCCTAGTGATCCGGACATAGCACTCCGCGCCAAAAACAAAACAGCCGCATTGGCCCTCGAGGCATTATCCGAAGCCCTTGCGGCCGAGGAATTAACTGTGTTGCGCTCCATAGTGGACAGGGACGACGTGATACTTGACAAGAGATCCAAGTCCACCTCTTTTAAAACAGCGGATGAAATAGTCAAATTCCAAGTCCACCCAATGGACCCTACAAAAACAGCCTCCATCGGGGCACAGTTAAACCCCACAGTGGACGCTGCACTACGAGAGTTTCTGCGCGAGAATTGGGACATATTCGCCTGGTATCCCTCAGATATGCCAGGAATCCCACGCAGGCTGGCCGAGCACAGCCTTAATATTCTAAAGGGATTCAAGCCGGAAAGCAGACTCTTCGGCGTTTCTCTGAACCTAAGAGACAAGCTATGAGAGAGGAACTAGCCAAGTTATTGGAGGATGGATTCATTAGAGAAATAAAACACCCAGACTGGCTAGCAAACCTGGTGATGGTACCAAAGAAGGACAAATCCTGACGCCTATGTGTCGATTTCAACGACCTCAACAAGGCTTGCCCAAAGGATCCCTTCCCCCTCCCCCGCATCGATCAAATAATCGATGCTACCGCAGGACACGATTCATTGTGTTTCCTTGACGCATACTACGGCTACCACCAAATCAAGATGGCAGAGTCCGACCAAGCCGCAACGACATTTATCACACCATACGACCCCTTCTGTTTCAACACAATGCCTTTTGGGCTCAAAAACACCGACGCAACATATCAGCGCATGATTCAGACATGTCTGGAGAAATAGATCGGCAGAACAGTAGAGGCATACGTAGATGATGTGGTCGTCAAAACCAAACACGTTGAATCTCTAATAGACGACTTGAGGCTCACATTCGACAACCTCCGAACATACGACATCAAGCTCAATCCGGAAAAATGCGTTTGCGGCGTACCAGCCGGAAAGCTCCTGGGCTTCATTGTCTCCAGTAGAGGAATTGAAGCAAATCCGGCCAAAATCTGAGCTCTGTCATAGTTGGCTATCCCAACGGACCTCAAACAAATCCAGAAATTAACCGGATGTGTGGCGGCTGTAAGCCGCTTTATCTCCCGCTTAGGTGAAAAGGCATTACCCCTTTATCGCCTCCTTCGGCACACCGAACACTTCGAGTGGACGGACGATGCCACAGCTGGATTAGAAGAAATAAAAGCCATACTGGCATCCAACCCAATCCTGGCCACACCAAACATCGGTGAACCAATGTTGTTGTACATTGCGGCAACTCATCAGGTTGTAAGCGCAATGCTCGTCGTCGAACGAGAAAAGGACGGACATAAATTCCCCCTTCAAAAGCCGGTATATTATGTATCCACTGTCCTCACTCCATGCAAATCATGGTACCCACATTTTTAAAAGATAGCCTATGCGGTATTCATGGCATCCCGGAAGCTGCGACACTACTTTCAAGAGTGTTCAATTACAGTAGCCTCGGAAGTGCCACTTAATGATATTATAAACAACCATGACGCCACAGGCCGGATTGCCAAATGGGCCATTGAGCTCCTCCCGTTCGACGTAACATACAAACCCCGGCGAGCCATTAAATTGCAAGCATTGGCCGACTTTGTCACCGAATGGGCGGAAGCCGAACTCCCTAAAGAGTACGGCGCATACTCCAATTGGATCATGCACTTCGACGGCTCCAAAATGCTGGCTGGTCTGGGGGTTGGCGTCGTCCTGACGTCCCCAACCGAAGATACAGTTCAATACGTACTCCAGATACTGTATACAGACTCCAACAATGCAGCCGAATACGAAGCCCTGTTACATGGTCTTCAGATGGCAGTTTCCATGGGCATTCAATGCATGGAGGTTCGTGGGGATTCGAACCTCGCAATATCCCAAATAAATGGAGACTTCGATGACAAGGATCCGAAAATGGCAGCCTATCGCAACGCCGTCCTAAAGATGTCAGCTCGGTTCGAGGGGCTCGAATTTCACCATGTGGCTCGGGAAAACAATCAGGCGGCGGATGTCCTCGCCCGCATCGGCACAAAACGCGATGCGGTCCCCCCAACATCTTTTTGGAGAGGTTGTTTAAGCCATCTATGGTATGGGAAGGGGACACCGGTAACAATAGTCCGGACCCGACCAAAATGCCCGATACCAAACACTCTGACATAATCGGAGGCTCTGCCACCGAAATAACACCTTCAGCCCACGTAATAATGGCCATCATCGCCCCATGGACAGAACCATTCCTGGCCTACCTAACTAGGCAGGAACTCCCCGAGGACCAAAATGAGGCACGCTGCATAGTGCGGCGATCTAAAGCCTACAGGGTCCACGAGGGAGAGCTGTATAAAAAAAAGCACTACCGGAGTCCTTCAAAGGTGCATCTCCGAAGAGGAAGGGCCGAAGCTTTTGGCAGAAATTCACGCCGGACTCGGCGGCCACCACGCCGCTGCCCGGGCCCTTGTAAGCAAGGCCCTCCGTACAAGTTTTTATTGGTCGACGGCCCGGGTAGATGCACAGGACTTGGTCCAATGCTGCGTCAGTTACCAGCTTTTTGCAAACCAAAGCCACATGCCACCCACCGCCCTCCAAACAATCCCCATTACCTGGCCCTTCGCAGTCTGGGGGCTTGACATGGTTGGACCCCTTAAAGGGGGAACCCATAAGAAAAAATACTTATTGGTCATGGTGGATAAATTCACCAAATGGATAGAAGCAAAACCTGTTAAAACGGCCAAATCCGGACCGGTGATAGACTTCATATCCGGGGTTGTACACCGTTATGGCGTCCCCCACAGCATCATCACTAACAATGGCACGAACTTCACGGCCGACGAGGTAAAACTCTGGTGCAGCAACATGGGCATCAAGCTCGATTATGCTTCTGTCTATCACCCACAAACTAACGGCCAAGTTGAGCGAGCAAATGGTCTTATCATGAGCGGCATCAAACCTAGATTAGTGCGGTCCTTAAAGGAGTCTAACACGCACTGGGTAGAGGAGCTCGACTCCGTACTCTGGGGGCTGTGGACCACGCCGAATCGTACTACCGGATACACACGCTTCTTTATGGTGTACGGCGCAGAGGCAGTTCTGCCCTGCGACATAATTCATGACTCATGTCGAGTGCGCATGTACAAAGAAAGAGAAGCCGAGCTCGATCGGCAGGATAGTCTGGCCACGCTGGAGGAGGAGTGCGATATGGCAAAAGCCCATTCCGCATTCTATCAGCAACAGGCTCGAAGATACCAAAGCAGAGAAGTACGGGCCAAAACTTATAACGTTGGCGAGCTAGTTCTACGCCTGCCGGAGAAGAAAAAGACCAATCTCAAGCCCAAATGGGAAGGTCCCTTCATTATTGACCAAGTTCTGACCGGTGGAGCGTACCGTCTGCCGGGTGCATCGAATAATCGACTTGAGCCGAACCCATGGAACGTAGCCAGGCTCCGAAGATTCTACGCCTAGTACCGGACTCTATGTTCGTCTCCTTCCTCTGTCCATTTTTTGCATATACATTATCTATCTTTTCTCTCTTTCTTTCTTTTATTCTTTAACAAGGCCTTCAAGGGCCAACTTGTGCCTTGCTTGCACACTATTGACGCGCTAACCACGCTCATTATACCTGGGGGCTTCTTACACAGAAGCTTAATTATTTATCTGGGCTTCATGCCCCGCACATGTGGTATTCTTCCGCATGTACCTTTTCTTCGCCATTATATGCATCGATATGACTTAAGTTTTGGCCAAGCTGGGTTGCCTGGCTCTTGTATTTATGCCCTACGTTCTCGTTAATTCGGCTAGGGCATAAGGGGAGCACCTCTGTGATTGTTACTGCCGGGTCAGCCGGATGTGTACCTCAAACTGGGTGAAGCCGGAAGCTAGCGTTCTTAAGGGAATATTCGGTCGGTGAACAAAAGATGATTTTTATTTATTTTCCATATGTGCCCCTAGATGTTTTTGCCTGCGTCTCCTCTCGCAGTCCGGACATGCACTTTAGGGCATGCGTACCCAGGGAAAGGAACCCTTAACGGAACTATTCTCCCTGGAAGATGTTTCTTGCTACCCATGTAATATAACATAACTAGTTGGGTACTTGTCTGTTCAAGCACTAATGACCCCTACGCCTGGTTTCCACGCATACCCCGGTTCTTATATAACTGAGCGGGTATTCGGATACACTCCGGACTATTGGGTCCCGAGGTTGAAGCGAAAAGGTCCGCCATGACAAATGATTTACAATCCGGCTAGAAGGCATTATAAATGTCACTTTAATTACATAGTCATCTAGACTGACTAAATTCCTCTTCTATACCATCCAACAGGATGTCTAGCCTACAATCCTGTTGGGAATACTTTGCGGCTAATTCTACTTGCCCATACACTAAGCTAACATGGATCTCTTTCCCATCGGGCCCCACAGGTCCGACCTCGGCCATGTGGTTTGGGTCAGCCTTGGTATACCGCGTCTTCACCATGGCCCAGGCTTTCCTGGCACCTTGACGGCAGACCGATATCTTCCATAATCGGAAGCGCCACCGTGCTCCCTTGAGCTTCTCCGCAAGCTCTCCAATGCCTGCTGGTAGGGAGACGGATGGCCACAAGGCCCGAGCAATACTTTTCATCACCTGCCGAACTTGTTCGTGCAGTTGTGAGAGCTTGGGTAGAAGATCACCCGCAGACCTAGGCATCTCCTCCATGGGACGACCCGTCAGCATACCTGCAGACATAACTCTGTTAGCCGGCTTCTTCGCTGCACTCTTTTAAGGGTTCGTTCAAGCACTTACTGAAAATGCTCTGTCGAAGCCGCTTATTCTCCTTCACGGAGTCCGCAAGCTAGGATCGAACATCTTGCAGTTCCATGCTCACCTTGGTATTGGCGTCTTGGAGATTGTTTTTCTCCCGCATGACCTTAGTCAGCACGTGTTCGCCAGCCTTTAGCTGTCGTATGACATGCTGGTCCTCCGGATTCTCTCCGGAGTCATCTGCAATATCTATTGTTAGATCCGCAGCCATGCCGCACACTATATGGTACCTATCATTCTTTGAAACAAATGTTACCAGTTGGGGACTTTTCAGGTTCCTTCAATGTGGCAACGGCGGCCTGAAGTTGGGTCTTGCATTCCTCTAGCTCCTGTGACAGTCGAGTATTCTTCTCTGTAAGAACCTGCACAATAAATGATCCTTAAATCAGTTGTGCCAACTATTTCAAGTCTCAGGGGCTACTGATATATATACTCACCAAATTTTCTTACCCGTACATCCTTTACATACTGGTCCGTGGCTCTGGCTAGACCATTTTGAGCAGCACAGATATACGCATCTGCTGAGTTGAATGCATCAAACGCCTCTTGGGAGAAACAAGCGTCACGGAGTACGGCTCAGCGACGCCTGTGATTCATGGTGCTCTCCACTTCAGAATTCGTAGCGGATATCTTATCCGCATCCTCTGTAGAAGGAGCATCCGGAGTGTGCCTCGTGTTAGTTTCCGCCTCTGTGTCCGGCCCTGGAGCCCGACTGGTAGAGGCGTGATCGGCGGCTTCTCCGGATATTGTCCGACGAGCATTCTTCCTTCTAGGAAACACGGGTGTTATTATGTTTTTAAAGACGACAACCACGGAGTGAGGTGTTGCATCATACCTCTGCGCTGGAGTCTCCGTCCGGACCGCCTTCCTTTTTAGCCTGCCCGGCTTTGAAACCCCTTATTGGCGAGTCGCCGCGGGCTCGGCATGGCGTCCCGAGGGCCTTCCCTATAAAGCACCGTTTGTATACGGTAGGTGAAGTGCATGAAAGGAAATCCTTTTCAAAGGTTGGGACTCTGGTCTCATTTACCTGCGAGGCTGGGAGTAGCCCAGGGTAGTCGGCTATAATGGCCACCATGGCGTCATCATAGCTTAGCTGATAGAAAATCCTATCAATCAGCTCCACGAATATGTCCGGATCCTCTTTGAGGCCGGGGTCGAGGACCCGTTTAGGATCCTCCGGTTGTGGAGGTGGGCTATTGATCTCCCCTACCGCCTTACGCAGTTCCTGCGATGAAACGGCAAGGTAAATATTTATCACGAAAACAAGGGTAGGATGGAAGTAAAAAGAGCGGAAGCTCACCCAGCTTCGAGGGTTGTTCTTGGAGAATCCATCCCGTGGCTTGATGCGGAGGAACTCCTCTTCTTCCCCCTTATACAGATCAGATAGAATTTTTGCTAGAGCAGCAACTAAGCCCGGTCCCTTGCGCTCGCAGTGAGTGGCATCATCTTCCCCGTTGAAGTGCCACATAGGGTGGCCTTGATATTGAAGTGGCTGCACCCCCCGCATAATGCATATTGCCATAACCTCGGTTATGGTCAGTCCTAATTTGGCCAGCAACTTTATCCGGCCCATCAGATAAAATACGTCTCTATCATCTTCTCCTGTGGGCTCCGTGGGCGCCAGCTTAGGCGTTTCTTCAAAGGGGCGTTGTCGAAATCAGGAAGACCAATCCAGATAGGATCCGGCAGAGGAACATCCTCCATATAAAACCACTCCGAAGGCCAGTCCTCGGACGTCTTCTTCGGGGTACCGGATAGGTATCCGGTCCCGACGATGCGCCATACTTCGGCTCCTCCCACTTGATTTATTGACCCCCTCTGTGTACGGGGCACAAGGTAGAACAACTTCTTCCACAGTGCGAAATGAGCTTCGCAACCCAGAAACAGCTCGCAAAGGGCTACGAAACCAGCGATGTGCAGTATGGAGGCAGGGGTGAGGTTGTGCAACTAGAGGCCGTAGAACTCCAGGAGCCCTCAGAGAAATGGATGGATTGGAAATCCGAGTCCCCTTAACAAATAAGGGACAAGGCATACCCGCTCTCCCTTAGAGGGGTTGGGAAAGCTCTCCGCTTGCTCCCCACCATTATAGGTGGTGAGCCCGGCTCAAATCGGGACCATATACGCTGGAGGGAGGAATCCCTAGATCTGTAGCTTCACTAATTGGCTGTACGGGACGGAACACTTCTCCCAATCTCTGAGCTTGGGGCTGCGGGAGCGAGAGGAGGAGCTGCGCTAGCCGGCCATGTTGGGATGGATTTTTTCGGGTGCACTCCGATGAATGCTCGCTGAGGGAGGATGGTGTGGTTTGGATCTGAGGATCCTCGTCTCTTTAATAGACAGTTCATTCACATAGATGGGGTGGAAAATGTAAAAACACCCTGGATCCTCACATTCGCTTGACATGTGGAAGATGGCCATTATTGGACGCAGAAGCCAAGAAGCGCAACATTTACGAGAAGCCAGACACTATTTAATAGGTACTCAGGGTTTGAAGAAGAACCCGCCTTGCAATGCCGAAGACAATCTGCGCGCCGGACTCATTGTCATTGAAGCCTGGTTTGGGGGCTACTGAGGGAGTCCTGGATTAGGGGGTATCCGGACAGCCGGACTATATCCTTTGGCCGGACTGTTGGACTATGAAGATACAAGATTGAAGACTTTGTCCCGTGTCCGGATGGGACTCTCCTTGGCGTGGAAGGCAAGCTTGGAAATACGGATATGTAGATCTCCTTCCTTGTAACCGACTCTGTGTCACCCTAGCCTCCTCCGGTGTCTATATAAACCAGAGGGTTTAGTCCGTAGGACAACAGACAGTCATACCATAGGCTAGCTTCTAGGGTTTAGCCTCTCTGATCTCGTGGTAGATCAACTCTTGTACTACTCATATCATCAAGAACAATCAAGCAGGATGTAGGGTATTACCTCCATTAAGAGGGCCCGAACCTGGGTAAACATCGTGTCCCCCATCTCCTGTTACCATCTGCCTGGACGCACAGTTCGGGACCCCCTACTCGAGATCCGCCGGTTTTGACAACGACAGCCGCCACGCTTCTTGCCGGATCCTTCAGCACCATCCCGACCCTTCTCCTTGTCTTGCCTCTCATATTCGGCTTTTTTCTTTTCAACAACTAGCTCAACTAATCAGCAATTCTGGAGGTCGTGGCCCTTGGTGCGGTGGATCTTGCAGTGCTGCTTGTTGGAGCCTCCTGGCTTGTCGGCAGCCGCCAAGACCCGGCAAGCGGCGCACCCGGCAATCTCCTTGCCGGGGTCGTCTGCCTTGGCCTTCTTGGCAGCGCTGGTGTCGCCGGATCCCTCGATGGCGAGCACTGTCTTGTCCTTGCATTTCCTGTTGCAACGTCGGCCCTTCTTCGTCGGGGCGGCGGTGTTTTCGTCGGTAGAGTCGGTTTCCGCACCGATGTCTTCGCCAGGGTACTTCCTTCCCTCTTCAGCCGGGGCACATCTATCGGCAGAACGTAAAGTTCGGCCACGTACTTGACCTTGTTCGTTGCCATCTCTTCACGCGTCTTGCAGTTACGCACATTCTGATGGAATGCGCTGATCACTGCGGCAGGAAGAACATCTGGGATGTTGTATTGCACTCGGCTGAACCTCTATATGTACTTGCGCAGGTTTTCACCTTCATTCTGGGGAATGATATGCAAATCACTCGCCTGGCCATGAGCTTGGTGGCCTCCAGTGAAGGCACCAACGAACTCGTGGCACAGATCTGACCAAGAAGAAATGGAATGCGCCGGCAAGTGCATCAACCAAGACATGACGTTGGGTTTCAGGGCCAACGGGAAGTAATTGGCAAGCACCTTGCCGTCACGAGCTCCAGCGGCTTGCATCGTGATGGTGTAGATGCTGAGGAACTCTGACGGGTGGGTCTTGCCGTCGTACTTCTCGCCGACGTCGGGCTTGAGCGTACGTTGGGATGGCCAGTGGAACTGCCGCAGCCCGTGGGTAAAGGCTGGGAAACCCACCTCGTAAGGTAGGCCGCTGGAGCCTCCCGGTGCTGGGTGGTCCATAGCGGGCCCCGCTCGCGTGTCTGACTGGTGGCGCATATCACGTCGGCGCTCGATGGTGGTTCGAGAGTCTTCATGGGCTCGCTCCCGAAGAACCTGGCGTTTGTCGCGGCGGGTCCGTGGGTCGGACGATGTTATTAAAATGTCATCACAAGCGTCATCACCGGACCGACATTGTCTGATGTGGGGTTCTGGCAAACCCTTAAGGTTTGAACACTGGGGTGCGCGCAAAGTCTTTGCCTTATACCAATCTACACTCTAGCTCGCTAAGATCTCACGGACGAACTCGACGAACGCGCAACACAGGAAGACACGGCATTTATACTAGTTTGGGCCACCATTGTGGTGTAATACCCTACTCCAGTGTGGTGGTGGTGGATTGCCTCTTGGGCTGATGATGACACTACAAAAAAAATATACTTCCGTGATGATACGTGTTTGTCACAGTAGGTCGCGTTTTTTGTCATGCATGTATATCCATGATGATTTTATGATAGAATCAATATAGTCATACCTGTGCTGTCGTAGAAGTGTTCCATGACATTACCAAAATTATCATCACGGAAGTGTCCACTTCCATGACGATAAATCGTGCATCACAGAAGTGCTTTCGTCAAGGGTGACCGACACGTGGCATCCACCATAACGGAACGCCGCTAAGCTATCGGGTCGGGTTTTGGATCCGATAAGCCATTAACAGCCCCGACCACTGGGGATTTTCCACGTGTAAAATAATCATTGGCTGGAGGAGACACATGTCAAGTCCGCGTTGGCACAAGTGTCACTCATCCAGAGGGCGAGACGCGCCTATGATATGTTGACATGTGGACCGGCCCATCAAGTATAAATGGGCCGGCCCAACTAAACGCCCAAAAGATTTTGCGGACCATAATGGGCCCGCCCAACTAAAGGCCCATGAGATTTTGCGGACCATAATGGGCTGGCCCAGCTAAAGGCCCACAAGATTTTGCAGGCCATAATGGGCTGGCCCAGGTAATGGCCCACAAGATTTTTGTGTGCCAGAATGGGCCGGCCCAGGTAAAGGCCCACAAGATTCTTGCGGATCATAGTGGGCCGGCCCAGCTAAAGGCCCATGAGATTTTGCCGACATTAATGGGCCAGCCTAGCTATAGGCCCTCAAGATTTTGAGGACCCTAGTAGGCCGGCCCATTAACTGGCTGCCATGTTTTGGGCCAAATGTCGGCCCATATTTTGATTCGATCCATTAATGGCCTGCCACGCTCCGGGCCTAATAGTGGCCCATATGAGATCCGGCCCGTTAAAATCCTACCACGTTCTGGGCCAAATTACGGCCCAGATCAGGTCCGACCCTTTAAGAGGCTTTGGGCTCAATTATGGCCCATATCAGATTCGGCCCGTCAACTGGACACTATGCTTTTGGGCCCACTTGCTAAAGGCCCACCTAGTAATTCGGCCTGATATTAGTTTTGGCCTGTTAAGGGCCCGTTTAACATTTTGACCCTATATTAATTTCGGCCTTTTAAAAGCCCATCATATAGTTGGGCCTAACTACAACCTGGTTTGCATCCGGCCTGCTCGCAGCCGATATCTGATTGGGCCAAACAAGGACCGAGACAATTTTGGCCTGTTAAAAGCCCGTGATATTATTCGCACAATCATGGGCCAGGGTTCATTTCGGGCTGTTGCTGGCCCGTGAGCTGTTCGGCACGTTTCAGGCCCAACCTACATCGTGATTGCATGATGGCCCGATTATGTACCGTAATTTTACGGTTTGGCCGGTTTACTGTGAAGACAGGATATATATACAGTAAAATAACTGCAGCATCGTGAATAAGAAAAAACCTAGACTATACAATAAAGAAATTACGGCATATTACATCCACTAGGCATCAAAGTTCGCCACTATGATAATAAAGCACAAGCAGGCAGCAGATTACATACACTAGGCATCAAAGATCGCCACCAGGGCAAATAAACACGGCGACAAAATAATATACAAAACCGACATCACTTCAATATAGTTCAAGAAAGGTTAGCCCTGCTGGGGAGCTGCAGCGCAAGCAGCTGAGCAAGATGATGAGACTGCGCTTGTTCAACACTTATATCTTCCTCACTCTGAAAGATAAACAAGCAGACAGATGACAGGTTTTGCACATCAAAGTATCAGTGCTGACAATTCATCACATTTCTTACTGACGAATAAAGTGACACAGTTTAAAATTGCATTAACAAAATATGGTATTGTTCATGTCAAGACATGGTAGGAAATGACATTATGAAGGAGTTGGCAGCTTCACAACACCACTGGATTACAGATCAAGAACGCATAAGTATCAATGGTTAGTGTGTTGTCAATTTATACCATTTCAGATTGGCAAATAAAGAGACGGTTTAAATAATAGTAGAATGATATGACATTGTTCAAAGTTAAGACATTACAGAATATGACAGTGCAAAGGAAGATTAGGTTTACAGTAGGTTTTAGTACGGTTTGTGCGAAATATGTAATGAATTCCATCTAGTTTGTAGGAAAAGTTTTCGAAATGTAATGAATTTCATCCGGTTAATTTGAAATTTGCTTTGTTTGCAGGAATTTCGTTCGGTTAGTTCATATAGTTGTCGAAAGGTATGCGGACAGCATCGGATGGCATCCATCAGTGTCCTCGGACAGATGCCGGTGTAAATTTGTGGGCCAGCACTGGAGATGCCCTAACTATCATGCTATAATCGCTAACAATCCTCCATTGTTTGGCAGGGAACAGTTATCCCTCGATCAAAATCAGATCCGCGGTGTTTCGCACTCCTCCCGCGTAAGAGTGTAAACTCTTGCTTACATAAAAATGGAGCAAGTGGACGGCACTGTATCACGTCATATCACTCGAACTAGCCCGCCTAACGAGCGGGAAAGCACCGCCCTCATCATTTTGTTCTGGATTTCTATCGATCGATCGCGCGAAAATGTTACGCTTCACAAGTTCTAAAGGAAAAGGTGGCACACTTACGACTCATACGCGTCACAACCCCGACAGTCCGGCTTGCACGCCGCTCACCAGAGGGGACACGCGTTGTCTTGCAATTTCACTGACATGTGGGACCGTAATTGAATAAACTGTCGATAGCTGAAATCTAATCGCTCGGCGGGCGTCGGCTGAGAAGGGAGAAATGGGGGAGGGAGAAGAGATCGCCCACCCGCCGCGCATGGACTCCAAGAAATATATGGTGATAATGTGAGGTGGGCCATGCAGGAGTCCGGACCGCTTCTGGAGCCCGCTCTCACCGCCCTGGCCCCGATGCTAGCTGCTCGCCGCATGCATGTATAGCAAGTAGTAATCCTTATGTGGACGAGAGAGAGGTATTGACAAAGTCAAGGAGTGGGCTCTGCAAGAGCCGGTCTCTACATGTGCTCCCAGGTATAAAAAAATAATTCTAAAAAAAGGCATGTCTTAAAAAAGGAAAGGTAAAAAACATTTGAGAGGAAATAGATAGAGAGAAAGTGAGAAAAAGCTGTAACCTGGGCATTACATGAGGAAGGAGGGAGTGGTGCACATGCCAAGTTCACTGGGCTGCCGTGTTTCACACTCCTCCGTCGTAACAGTGGAGACAATAGCTTTCATCAAAAAAACAATGAATACTAGTTGCTCGTCCTCTATATCATAAAGAATACTTTCATTCGCCAACATGTGGGACATCGACCATCCTGGTCCACCTGCCATGCACAAAATTATCCTGGTCTACCCCGGTCATATCGTAGGCCCAACCTTTCCCACTGTAAGTTGTTCGGACGAAGGAACCATCATGACTTCGTTGAATTCCGCTTCTTCAAGAAAACTTACTGTACCCGCAATACTGCTACCACACGCGAAGACTGGACGACACTGTACCACGTCATATCACTGAAACCCACTAGGCCAAACTAGCCCGCCAAGGTCATCTATTTTGGAATGGAGGGAGTACGTCTCTGCACTGCTATGATTTTGTGTTGCACGTTCTCTGTACTTTTTCTACGATTTTCCTACCCTATGAACCAAATGAGGCCTGAATGTATGTCGACTATTGTCTGATCGATCGCTAACCCTACAATTTTAGGAGCTAGGGCTATTGGTTCATCGACGAGGGATAAGTATAAGCGGACCACGAGCTCATCGGCCCCAACGTTTCTCTTCGGTGAGTGTTTTTCAAGTACTATAGCTCGCACAGTAGCTAGCCTACTAACACCAAGAATCATCAGACAAGCCCTACTGATATGATAAACAATTCAAACTTACATGTAAGCATGCCATATATTAGATCAAAAGCTGGTGAGGATACATCTGTTTCCATAACTCGGAGAGGGTTCGTATGATTCATCGCATGATTCACTATCAAACAAAAGTAGAAAGATCCGCCCACACAAGACAGTGCACTAGCCCTAAGATGGTTTGATAACATGCATCGTTTTGGTAATTAAACACAGGGCAATGCAAACTACCCTGAAGGATTAGCGCGACCAACTATTTCTTGTCATCGATCTCTCGGGCAATGACCACAGCACAGACAGCGGCATGGGAATCGATTTCTGGGGCGATGTCCACAGGACTGACCGTGACATCAGAATCGATCTCTGGGGCGATGTCCACAGGATGGACAGCGGCATCGGAATTGATCTCCGGGGCGATGCCAACAGGACGGGCCACGACATCGGAATCATCAAGGACATCCACCGGCACCTCCACAACCCTAACATATTAGCAAGCACATTGCAAATAATCAAAAACCACAACTATGGTAATAAGCCATTATTTTTTACCTTGTGCAGCTCACCGGGGGATCTCATCCCTCCGGGGGCCATCTCCTTGTCCTCGATGGGGGCCATCACCTTGCCAAGGGAATACTGCTTGTCAACAGCGACTATCTCCTCAAACTCGGTCTTGAGCCTCACATAGGTGGCAATCAGAGTTCCAGGGGTAGGCACGGTGGGGCCCTTGTTGTTCTTCCAACTTCCTTTGAGGAGTTCGTCCGCCAACATCCTCAACTCTTTGGCCAGTGCTTGTTTCTTGGAGTTCTTCATCTCCATGGGTTGGCCCGCCAACATGGTCAACTCGTTGGTTGGTGCTCGCTTCCTAGAGATCGCTGTCTCCAGTGGGTTGTTCGCCGGCAACTCTTTGCCTAGTGCTCTAGGATCCATCAATGAACTGACAAACAAAAAGCAATCGAAAGGAAACCACAATCGCAATGAAAACAGGAAAAGAATAGGATGTGAGAATCGGTCGGTGCTTCACAAAAAGAAGATTCTTGGAATGCAAATATAGTAGCATAACTGATTCGCCCACCTTTCCTTCGTCGGTACAGAAGAAAAATGGCAGAAGTGAGTAGCCTGGAGTGAGGTTTTCTTCAAGAAAGGGAAGAAAGGGCTTGAACGAGTGTTCCAGTGAAATGATGGTTGCTTCATCTAGTCCAACTTGGAGGCCACCTTACCACTGCTGGTAAAGGTGTGGGTTTTGTGATATGACGGGTCATGACGGCCACACCGGGGTGACAGGTGAGTCTCGACTGTAGCACCTCGCTGTGATTTGGTGGATGGCACGCGGGCCCGGATGCTTTGAAATGTCCCACATGTAGATAGAGCGACTAGTCATATAGGAGTTCTCAATATTGTGCACCGCGACCAAGGCGGAGAGGAAAACAAGAGAACTATGTAACTAATGCATGAGTTTAATTAGAGTGTTTTGTAAAGTACGAGATACATTCCTCCAATCGCAAAATGCCTTAGTTCATGAGATTTGAGATTCGAGCCCTATAAACCGGAAGGGAGGGAGTACTGCACATGGTGTAGTCTAGTCACTTGTTGAAATCTCTAGAAAGGCAAATACTCCTTTCCGGTTTACAGGGCTATACTACTCCCTCCGTCTAGGTGTGTAAGTCATCTTACGAAAACCAAATAGTCCCAAAACACTTAGGCGCGGTGCATTAACTTCTACCTTGTTTCTTGTTTCTTGACATATCAACCAATAAGAGATGAGAGGTGTGCATGCTTTTAATGACTTGCAAAGGCTAGTTCATTGCATGCAATGCTATTAATTAGCAAATAAACATTGGTGACCCTAGGAGGAAACGGTGCTAAGCGCGTGGACCTATGCAGAGTGACTATCAACCAATGGATAATGGAGTTTAATTGTTAAACAATAGCAATTTTGTCTCATGCAAGAGCCTGGCTAGTACTCCAAGGAACCGCACCACACGAGCGTTCGCAACTGCCATGTTTGGGTTGCGCTTGGCTCTTCGCCTCTTCGAGAAGACGAACAATGATGTTACTCCTACTTCTACAGTATCGAATCCACTGCTGCTTGTCCGTTCACCTCGTGCGGGACGGATAGCGTGTAGCGAAAGCTTCTACTTACTGCTCCTGCCTTTGCGTCTATGACAGGTGGGCCCAACAGGTGGTTGGCCCTCCTGTCATGTAGCCAAAGGCAGGTGCAGTTAAGGCACCAGAGCACAGTCCGCGAGGGAGAGGGTGTTGTAGTAATCAAATTTCTCGGTCTTGTACAAGTTGACGCGACACATCAAAGCACTGCACTCGATATAAGTCTTTTTACACATTTCAAATGGGCTACTTCGTATGTAGGAGTAGACATATTCTGCTTCATATGTAGTCTCTTGTTGCAATCTCTAAAAAGACTTATATTTGGAAACGAAGGGAGTACAACGCATGCATGCATGTCGTGACTTTCCTTTTGATACTTGCATGTGTTGATTTGATGCACCTTGCCAAATTTTGACTATAAATTTAACTAACCAAATTTTCATGCATGTCACAAAAAATTACGAGGCTGTTTGGATTGTGACTATGTTTGTCTTATGTTGCCACATTATTTTCCCCACACTTGCCACACTTGCCTAACCTGAGTTGCTCAAATTGTTAGACACACTTTGGCTTGCCTAAGGGAGTCTTGCCACAATTTTTGTGTCTATGACATGTGGGGTTCACTGCTAATAAAAAAATTCTTGTCTTAGGTGTGGCTAATAAAAAAGACTTATATTTAGGAACGGAGGGAGTAGAAAATACAAATAATAATGCATGTTGGGGTAACCCAGGTTTCCGCTAATTTTAGCCGTGGGCTTGTTCACAATTTTTATGAGGGGGTGGTTGTTCATTTGATGGAGGGACTTGTTGTACCAGACTTGAACAATACAAAGTGCGACCTGGCACACCGTAACACCACTTGGAACAAGCGGGTAGCTATCTCAAAAAACAATCAAAACCTAAAAAAAACCGCGACCTGGCATGTAGTAGTACACAATTTTAAATGATTGTTTTGATGGAGTGAAAAAGGAAAACTACCCCACTATATATATAGGCCGGAGCCTCCGCGCTTTCTTGCTAGGGTTGCTCTATTCACACACTCTCATCCTCTCCATATCTAAACAATATAGGGGTAGTAACACTGTCTTTCTCCCTTCAAAAAACACTGGCTTTCTATCCTCACCGCTGGTTATAGATCCGGACGTATCCCCCTCCGCCGGTGAAGGGGAGGAGGGGCAGCGTTTAGGCTTTCATCGACATCGAGGGAGGAGACCCATTGCCGGCCGCACCGTTATCTCTGGCCGAGCGCCGGCGCGAGAGGTCCTCCGATCCCTTCGTCGTTGCCTGTGGGCGGACCCGGCCTCCCACCGCCCACCTATCCACATCCCGACGACCTTCAGGTATATGTTCGTTCGAAACCGCCTTAGCTCTACTTCCCCAGCTCGCTACATCGCTGCATGTGCATCATTTTCTACCTCTCAGCCCCTCTCGATCGGATGCTCCAACGTCACATATTTTTTTTCTGTTGCTAGAGGTAAAGCTACTTCATGGAGTCAAATCTTGTACTCCCTCCGTCCGAAAATACTTGTCATTGAAATGGATGTATCTAGATGTATTTTAGTTCTAGACACATCCATTTTGATGACAAGTAATTCTGGACGGAGGGAGTACTTGGTTCAAACAAGAAATAAAGTGGGGGTGGGGGAATTTAGTATGTACATCGGACTTGGTACAAACAGGAAGGAAAGGGGGTGAAAGTAGTACAGACTGGTCATCCAACCGGTCTCTTGGTCGAAAAGGGAAATATAGGGGTAACGCTGTACATAGTGGTATGACCAGGACTAGATTTGCTATCCACACATAGGAGTAGGTGGCTAGAGTGAACAAAAATGGGACCAACCCAGATATGTTTCTTGGATGTTTGTTTCTCGGGGTAACAAACTATGAATCACCACTTTATGCCCCTGTTTACGTACATGGTGCTTGGATTGCTGGTGCACCCACTGTTCTTAATCTAATGTCCCTGGTAAAAATGAAGCCATGCCACTATTATAAGCCATCACAAGTTTAGCCAAATGTTTTTGCCTATAACTGTTTGAGACTCTAGTCCTGGTTACTGTTGTGACTTTTTGTGCAAACAGGGATATCTAATTCACCTGGTTACTGTTGTGACCTTTTGGTGCACTGCACAAAACTCTTCTTAAAAGAAGTGACTTTTGTGTTGTTTAACTGGAATGTCAGAATGGAACAGTTGGTTCATTTTGGAGGAACTGCACAAAGGGAAATCTGTGTTCCAATCCTAATCATCCATATTTGCGCCATAACCTACCTTTAGGTAAGAATGATATTTAATGCATGTGTTCATCTCTATTTTCCGAATGCCATGAGAAAATAATGCTGTTTTTTACTAGTACACTTGTACTCCCTCACTGACAAAACCAATTCTAAATTAGAAGGCCAATCATGTACTTGGTTTCACCAACTGGTGAGGAGAAAGAGAAGCAGAGCATGAAGAGGAAGAAGAAGAAGAAGAAACAGTGCCAAGGCGATCTTGCTAAAGCCAGACGCCTCAGTCGAGGCCATTCAAGGGCTCCGGTAACGACTACCTTACATGTGAGACGATCCTCCAGGGAGCCCTTCCACTTCTGCTGTCTCACTTAATTAATTAGGAGTACTTAAGTACCACTAATTTATTACTACCTAATTTTCCTATTAGAGATAAACAAATCTTTAGTAGAACCCTATGCTGAATCATGTACGTGTGTATGTTTGTCTATGGAGGTGAATCATGTGGTGGAGCAGGGAGGGAATATTATTAGTGTCATGACATAATAGTGCTATTGTTTTGCATGTCAATTTATTGCCATTGGTTCAATGAGGCAATGTTTTGCGTATTGTCCATCATGAATTTGATGCTACTGTTTGACTAATATGCTAATGTCTTCCTATCCTTTCGCATTAAGCTAATGAAGGTTTCACCTTGTTCCTACTTGTGCAAACAGGGATCATGTTGTGCCAATCATACATTTTGGTGGAACTACAAAAGACAATACAATGAACTGTATCCCAGCCAGTGCTTTAACTCTGCTGGAAGTTCTTGATAATCTTTCGATATAATCTCAGCACTGGTAAACAAGAGTGATTTCAACCATACATTTGAAGTGCACAAAAATATATACTATTGTGTGATTCCAGTGAGTGCTTTATCATCTCTTATGGGACTACATGAATAAGCTTTTTTTCTCAGGTTGGTACGGGCCTAAGGCCTTCATCCATATTAGTTTGTTGTCATCTCTATTTGTATTGTGCTACTGTCATGAGAAACTCCTTTATCTTTGCACGTTAAAGTTTAGCAACCTATGATAAATGGCAATGCTTTAAGTGTTGAGTTGAGCTAATTGGCACTGATTAAATAAACTAATACCTCTCTTTAAGCAAGAATACTATGTTGCTAACTTTACCCATTAAGATAATGAGGGTGCTTCTATTTGTTAGTGTATGTTTCATCAACTAGTCCCACTATTACGGTAATCTCACTCTCTCATTATATGTGCCAACAGGGATGCTTGGTTTTGGTGGAACTGCACAAAAACTTTGGGTGCTTCATTGCCTTGACAGCTTCCGTCCTTTCTTGTTAGTCGCTAATCTCCGCTTGCTTTCTTCCTTTGTTGTCAGTCGCTTGGCTTATCTCGGCTTCCAGTCAAAGGAAATAGTAATTGATATGCAACCTCACACAGGTTGGTACTGGTCTTTATCCTGATTATTGTGCCTGTCATATGTATTGGTAATTTGGTATTGTGCTACTATTTGCCGATTTCATAAATGAGTGATTTGGAGCCTGAACTCGCAGGCAAATCATTACATCGGGTGATTTCAGTAGAACTACACTAAATGATCAGATGGACAGGTACTTATGATGTTGCTATGTACTCCAATGTTCACTCAGACAAGCATCGATGTTGACAAGAAGTGCCTATATTCATTCGAGTATCAACCGGCGTCAACCAATTGTCAAACTCCAAGTATTAGGAGAGTGAACGCCAAAAATATTGCTTGGTGCATAGCCCAGAAAAACGCAGTCCAGTCTTTGGTCCCAACTTGTGCCTTTTGGTTATCGACACATATGGTAGCGAACTATATGGCATGGAGTCTAAAGATTCCAGACAAGTTGGTTGACGCGTATATTCATCTGGCACTTAATCAGTCTGCACGCCAAGGATGCTCCATTTCAGTTGAACTGCACAAAAAATTTGGGTGGTTCATTTTCTCAACCGCCTCCTTTCTCATCTGCAATGTAGAATTTTGGCGAGATACAGGACCAAGATGAGCCAGTAAACTAGTTGGATGAAAGTAGTGGCCAAGTTGCTCAAACCTCCATCGGCACGAGGCCACTATTTGAGGATAAACCTACAAGCAAAGTTCAGATTGTCTGTGCTGCCTCTTATGTACTCAAAAGTTTACTCGTACAAGAACTAATTTTAGCAAGAAGTACCTCCGATTGAACACCATTTACCAGTCTGTACCCTAGGTAATTAAAGTTCATCCATGGATCATATTGGCTGTGATCTCAATCATTTGGATGCATAAACATACTGAACATGTGTATATCTGAATCTTTTTGTGAATTATGTATGAATATTGTCATGTGATCTATCAATCACTTGGATGCATAGATATGCTAAGCTTGTGTATATATGAATCTTTTGAGTTGTTGATAGTGAATGTTGGCTATGAATATGAACGTGTCCTGTGAACCTGAGTTTGATATGAATGCTTACCTTTTCTGTTGTATTTGTGTGTGAACTTGTTAGTATGCCTACTGTGGGGTATAAAACGCAGGTCTCTTATAAAAGTAATGTTGTGTCCAATTTATGTTCTCCCTTCTAACCACATTATATATACTAGCAAAAGGGCCCGTGCGTTGCTACGGGAAAAAATATGGCACACACTTACGTTTTATTCTTCTTTACTGGGTCTGTCATTACATGTGCTCCGGTGTAATAACATCATAAATTACCAAACTGCCTTAGGAGTTTTTGTCTCAGGAAGCACAGTGAGAATGATTGACAATATGAGCATCACCAGCCTGAAGAAAGTTGTTGCTGTTACGACCGGCATGACCAAGAGGATATATGATGCGCACTGACATCCAACAACAACATTTCTCATGGTTTCGGTTTTTTTCTGAACCAGTGCTATATTTGATTATTTGGCACAAAAAGGTTGTAATTCTTTCACTCCAACTACGGCCAACATGGCTCGTCATTCTTCCAAAAGATGTCTCTTATGATATTTTTTCAGAAAAAAGGAGTGCATTATCTCCTTGCTGTCGTCTAACTGAAGGAAACTGAATGTGAAAATTTAAGTGTATATTGACTGACCCACTCGGAGTGCATACAAAAATATTTTTATCCAAGTCGTCAATGCCAACACTGTACCTCCAATGTCCATCTGCATCTACACGGCTAGGTCTAATCTTAACCAAGAATGAAATTACCAAGCAAACTGAGATAACAACATGTAGCCAACCCCGGGCAGCAGGTGGTCAGGGATCATCAGCAGAGAAACACAAAGTCGGCTGACGACCGCCGAGCATGGACAGGCCTATCTCACTCTCGTGGCTGCCGTGGTGGCTCCCGGGCCTCTCCGTGGCTCCTCCACTCCGAGTCCAGAGCCCGACCTCGGCATTCCGCCTCCATCCTCCTCCGCCCTCTGTCCCGCGTGCTCCTCCACACCTCCCTCTCCAAGCCGACGGATCCGACCTTCCCCTCGCTAGATCCGGTCCACCACGAGCCTCAACCACCCTGCCGCCACGCTCGTGTCCATGTCGTGCATGGTGTATAGGTGGCCAGCGTGTGGAACAGGCTGCGTCGCATGCATCTGCGCGCTGCGCCTCCGCTTCCTCACCCCGGCGAGCGCCGGACTGCCGTTTTGTTGTACAATTTCCCTTTGTTCTCATTCTGTGTTGTTGATTCAAGAGGCTCATTGTTGATATGCAATTTTCCTAGGTATATAAACTAGTAGACTTTCATGTAAGCAATCGAGCTGGGATTACTCTGAGTACATGTGTGAAAATCAGGTAAGGTACATATACAGAAGCATGCATGCAGGCCAAAACATGCGTGCAGGACCAATAAGAGAATGTGGACGTGGACCAATTGGATGGACAAAGTTTTTAGTACTGCCTCGCATCAATTGGATGGACTGTCGATCAAAACTAACGGAAAAAAAACTGAAAGCGTAAATTCACAGAAAGAAGCGTATTGTGGCGTTGAACCCAAAGAGTCAATCTGTGCTTTATTATTAGGGAAAGATTTATATTATTACTATTATCGTATATTTTATAAAGAATTATATATACATTATAAAAACATCCCATGTGTTATTAACTTATAAAACTAAATGTTTAATGGAAGTTGGCAAGGAAAATCCTGGTTGTTTTTGACTCACAGGCAAGGAAAATCCTAGTGATTGCGTACAAAAGCTTGCGAAGATTTTAAGGACCAATTTAATAATAATGTGCTCATTTTTATTTTGAGAAATAACTCGCTAATTTTTTAATTATATATATATATATATATATATATATATATATATATATAATGTGCCTCTCTGGTTTATTCTTTGATATTAATTGCTCCTTCTAACATAACATTATATATATAACAAGCCCACCTAATACATCTATTTCAAGGAAGTGCAAATGGGCTGGGATTTCTTAGAAAATATAAATGGGCCTGATTGA
>NC_041390.1:430581795-430586187 GCF_002162155.2 Triticum dicoccoides
AAAGCTTGCGAAGATTTTAAGGACCAATTTAATAATAATGTGCTCATTTTTATTTTGAGAAATAACTCGCTAATTTCTTAATTATATATATATATATATATATATATATATATATATATAATGTGCCTCTCTGGTTTATTCTTTGATATTAATTGCTCCTTCTAACATAACATTATATATATAACAAGCCCACCTAATACATCTATTTCAAGGAAGTGCAAATGGGCTGGGATTTCTTAGAAAATATAAATGGGCCTGATTGACGCGAAATTATTTGTTCACCCAGCCCAGCAAATGGACTGTACATTCCAGAAAACATGGGTTAAATATATGCCACATTTTTGCAGGCTGACAAGTGGGCCAATAGGTCGAAGCCTACGCAGGGCGTTGTCAACTTGATCAACAAATGATTGTGTCATCCACAGCCATTGGATTTATATCCAATGGCCGGCATGCACCTTCAATCTCTCGTCTTCTTCCTCTAGCTTCGCCGGGACCGCCTGGTCTGGCTCCGATGGCTAGTGGCTCTGCTTAGCACGCATCACTGTGAAGCGCTGCCTCACTGCCGGCCAGGCTATCCCTCCACCTCTCGACACCTCCTGTTATTCTCCACAGACTACAGCCCCACGCTGCAACAAAACTAGTTATAACCCTTCTCCTCCTCTCAATCTACGACTCCACTGCCACGTTTTCCCATCTCTGAGTCCTTCCCATCCGGGGCCTCGCCGTCGTCCACCGCCTCGCTGCGTTCGGTGCGGCGTGGTCAACAAACAAGAGTCGTCGGAAGAGGACTGTACGTGGAGAGCCTGACGGCTGGGACCCATGAGGTCCATGGTTGCACGCAAGGAAAGTTCCTCCTTATTAAGCTGAAAAAATGTTTCCTCCACCTGACAGCTGGGACCCACTGGCTGTATCTTCACACGGAAGGAAGTGCCTCCTTGTTTTGTGAAAAAAATTATTCATCCCGTTGACAGCTGGGACCCGTCAGATTTGGTGACTGACTTGTGGGCCTACTAAGCGGACATGTACGCACGGCTTTGTCAACTTAATCAACAAATGATTCTAGCAGCTGGACCGTTGGATGTTAATCCAACAGCCGTGCTCCTTCTTCAATCTTTGTTCTTGCTCCTGTCTCCCGTGGGCGGCACCGCGGCTGTCCTGCCGCGCACCCGAACTAGTGAAGTTTCCCACTCCTCTCCATCTGCGACTCCACTGCCCCGTCTTCCCCATCTTCGGGTAGTTCTAGTCTGGGTGCGGTCGGCACGGTGTGGTCAACATGGTCAACAACCGAGAGTCATCGGAAGATGACTGTACATGAGAGGCTGACAGTGGGGACGCACCACGCCCATGGACGCATGCATGCAACGGAACGCGGCGAGGTCAACGTGGTCAAGGAACGACTTCCATCGGAAGTATACTGTACGTGGAGAGTCTCAGCTGGGTCCACGGCCGCAGCAAGTAAGTGCCTCCTTATTACGCGGAAAATAATGATTCCTCCAACTGACAGCAGGCACCCACTGGACGGGCCACCGTATTTTGTGAAAAAAACGTTTGCCCCCTGACTGCTGGGACCCACCTGACGGGCCACCGTATTTCGTGAAAAAACGTTCCCCCTGCTGTCAGCTCGGACCCATCGGAAGTGCCTCCTTATTTTGCACAAAAAATGAATACTCCCCCGGCTAGCTGGGACCCACCTTGGTGGGAGGCTGACTTGTGGGCCTACTAAGTTGACGGGGATGAAGGGCCTTGTCAACTTAGTCAATATGAACGATTCTAGCTCCAGTGACCGTACGATGTCCATCCAACGGCCGTAGTGCTTCTTCAACCTCTGGTCTTCTTGCTCCAGCCACCCAAAGCAGCGCCGGTCGTGCCGCATGCTCCTGCCTCCCGTGGCCAGTTGTGCTGCCGCGGAGGCCTCACCGCCCTCTACTATTCCCACTGCTGGCCAGGCCCTGCGGTGACGGCACCCTCACACCGCAGCCGAACCAGTGAACCCTCGTACTCCTCTCCGCGCGGGCTTCCACTGTCGCGTCTTCCCCGACTCCGCGTCGTCTCCTTCCTAGGCCTCGCCGTCCTCCACCGCCATGGTGCTCTCCGCGCGGCGTGGTCAACGTGGTCAAGGAACGACTTCCATCGGAAGAGTACTATACGTGGAGAGGCTGACAGCTGGGTCCACGGCCACAGCCCAGTTTTTTGTGATTTGCGGAGTAAGTCACTTTGTCAGGCCTGTTGAGCTGCAAATCTTTCAAGACGAGGAGAGCTTTCATTCGGCTGGCTGAGAAAATGGCCCATCAATAATGAGAAATGGGTTGTACATTTTTAAAACACATCAAACCGGCAATTAGTTTCAAATATATTTTTTTCATTTCGAGATTTTAAATTACAAAAATTTTATGCATGGAGAATTTGTTGGATTTTATATTTATATACATTTATTTTTAAAATCAGTTTGAATGTGAGTCGAAATTTCGGGATTAAAAACAGTTCGGACCGCACCGAAATATGCAAAATTTCGTATAATTTTTTAACCGTGGCCACAATATGGGCTGTAATGCTAACAAAAAGAATATGGGCCCCAAAAAACCTTAAGAATTAGCAAATGGGCTGTAAATTATAAGAAATAATGGTAGATGGGTTGTATGCTGTTTTCCACAGATTTGAGGCTTTCCTAAAAAAAGGTTGACGCACAAGCAGTGACTGTTGGATGTCCATCGAACGGCCGTCGTGCTTCTTCAATCTCTGCTCTTCCTGCTCCAGCCGCTCGAACAAGCGCCGGCAGGACTGCCTGCTCCCTCCTTCCCGCGGCCGGCTGTGCTGCCGTGCAGGCCTCACCGCCCCACCATACAACCATCGCTGGCCTAGCCATCCCTCTACTCACCCACACCTGCTGTTATTCTCCGGCGACGGCAAACGAACCAGTAAACCCTCATACAGTAATACTCCCCTCCGCGTGGGAAACAATTGCCGAGTCTTCCCTGCCTCCGTGTTGTTCCCTTCCTAGGCCTCGTCGTCGTCCATCGCCCTGGTGCTCTCGGCGCGGCATGGTCAACATGGTCAAAGACGGACACCCCCTGTTATTCTGTGGCGATGGCAGCCTCACACCGCGGCGAACCAGTGAACCCTCGTACTCCTCTACGCGTGAGCATCCACTGTCGTGTCTTCCCCGGCTCCGCGCCATCCCCTTCCTAGGCCTCGCCGTCGTCCACCACCATGGTGCTCTCGGGGCGGCGTGGTTAACGTGGTCAAGGAACGGCTTCCATCGGATGTGGACTGTACGTGGAGAGGCTGACAGCTGGGTCCATGGCCACAACAAGGAAGTGCCTCCTTATTACGGGCAAAATAATTATTCCTCCACCTGACAGCGGGGACCCACCGGACGGGCCACCGTATTTCGCCAAAAAAACGTTTGCCCCTGACTGCTGGCACCCACCAGCTACATCTTCGCATGCAAGGAAGTGTGTCCGGGCAAAAAAAAACGATTCGCCCCCCTGACTGCTGGGACCCACCAGCTACATCTTTGCAGGCAAGGAAGTGCCTAACAGTCGGGACCCACCTGGTCGAAGCGTACGTAGCGTTGTCATTCTGGTCGCGAACTTGTATGTACATATATACTGGTGGATGTAGAGGCGCGCACGTGTCATAGTAGAGGCGCGTACGTGTCACAGTAGAGGCGCGCACATAGCATGTACACGTACGTATAGCGGCCAGGGTGCAAGAAAGAAAATACGGCCACGTATGTGTACATACGAGCGGGGTCTCGAACACCTACTCGCGCATACGTACGGCCAGGGCTCGTGTACATGGCTGGGTCGGAACGGAGAAACAGCGTCGTCGTCGTGTTCATGGGGAGGCAACGGAATGCGTGATGTTCATCGGGAGGCAACGGAACGCGTGGGAGCCAACCGGCTGGGTCGGAACGGAATGCGTGGTCATGTTCATCGGGAGGGCTTGGACGGAACAGGCGATGGAAACGAGGCCTGGCATACCGCAAAACGAAGGAAACAACCTTGTGTTCGACCGGCCACATTCGAAACGGGATCCTGTTCATCAGGAGAGGTCTAGCGTATCGCAAAACGGAGGAAACAGACCTCCTACGGTCGAAACGGGGGTCCTGTTGATCGGGAGGGGTGTGGCATACCGCAAAACGGAGGGAACATACCTCCTACGGTCGAAACGGGGGTCCTGTTCATCAGGAGGGGTGTGGCGTACCGCAAAACGGATGAAACGAACCTCCTATGGTCGAAACGGGGGTCCTGTTCATCAGGAGGGGTGTGGCGTACCGCAAAAGGGGACTCCACGGGATACTGTTCATCTCCACCGTTGACCTCCTCCAGCCTCCACGGGCTCCTGTTCATCCAGCCTCCACCGTGCGCTACTCCACCGGCTACTGTT
>NC_041390.1:430586418-430592222 GCF_002162155.2 Triticum dicoccoides
AATGCTCACTGTTCATCCCAGAGGCAGCATCGATCAGCTTCAGTTAGCAGCAGTAGCGAAGGAATCGCTCGATCGGGTTCAGTTAACAGCCATCGATCGATCGCTCGGGTTCAGTAACGTGTAGCCTGCAGTGCAATCGCTCGGGTTCAGTTAGAGCCCAACACCTCGCTCGGGTTCAGTTAGAGCCAACGCCTCGCACACACGCGCGTACATGTACGATAGAAACGCACATCGCTCGGCCCCGACCTCCCACCGTAACCGGGAACTCCCTGAAATTTTCCTCCCCCTTGCTTCTACCACGGTTTTTTCCGTCATGGACGGCCCAAAGAATGTCATGCAGCTGTGTCTCCAGCCCGCCAAGAACGAAAAGCCCATTTTCTGTCATGATTTTTTGTCATAGAAGTAGGAGCTCACCACATCTATGATTATACCGGGTTTTGTCACAATTATCGTCATAGAAGTGTCATATGTATGACAGAAATTTTTTTGTTCGGCCCAAAATGTCATGGATGTGTCTTTTTTTTGTAGTGTGAACAGTACAATGGGAAGAACTGCCTCCTGAGGTTGAGGTGTTCTTGTGCGTATGGACTTGTGTGTATCTATGGGTCTGATCTCCCTTCTACTATGGTGGCTTGCTCTACTTACACTACTAGGGAAAAGCCTAGCAGCAGCGCGGGTTTTCGGCCTTTTAGTAGCGCGGGGGCCGGCGCTACTAATAAGGCGCTACAGCTAACGTATAGCAGTAGCGCTGGTCCACCCGCGCTACTGCTACACAAGTGTTGCAGCAGCGCGCTTAAAGGAACATCGTTGCTGCTAATAGCTATAGCGCGCTTCCCCTGTGCGCGCTACTGCTACAACCGCGCTGCTGCTAACTTTTCTCCACTCGCTACTGCTAATTTTAGTAGTTTTTTGTTTTTTTGGCATATTTGTTTTGTATTTGAACAGGCTTTATAGAAGAATCTTTAGCACATACAAATTTCATCATGATACACATACAAATGCCTGCGAGACCACAAATGTAATCATAGCATATACATACAAATAGTCTCGTCATAATCATCATCCAACACAAAGTGGTATCTTGTCATCATCTCGAAAATAGTGATACATGCAAGTCTCGAATACTTGCAACTACAATGTCATCCATCTAAACAAAGGTATACGCGAGAAGAGCTATCACTATGAGTGAGAGCGGAACTATGCAGTACATGAGATGGCGGTTACGAGTCCTCTCTCGCGCTAGCGTGAACCTCAAGTAACTAGCTTCTCCTTCTTGTCTGCTTTTGAAGCCTTTATGGCTGGCGTCTGAGAACCCATTCACTTGTGCCTGACACTCATGCCACTCGTTGTACACCCCCGGAACCTTCTCTTTTTACACGACATAGCAGTTCCATCTCGCCATCAAGAAACTAGGTACCTGTTAGAGATGCATGTTCATGAAGAGGATGTACAATCATATATATGCAACAAAATATACTAGAGAACACCGAAAAAGAAAGGGTTAGCAACTAGATGCAACATACAATATGCAAATTAATTAACTAGAGGTACGCAGGTCATCGTACGCAAACTAACAAAGTAGCGTTACGCAAGTTCGGCAGGGATCATGGACATCACAAAGTTGCATCGCTACAAATAGTATACAAGTTCAACCGACACATATCATCATCATCGGCATCATAAATCACTAGAAGTTCCATCCTTCAATATCATCGAGGATGGAACCTAGCTTCTTGAACGGCGTGAGGTCTAGACGTTGCATGCCTATGCGAGTTCGGACGTTAGCTCGCGATATAGGGCCGTGGTGGAACATCCCCTTCTCATCGACGACTTCTTTCATGATGATCATCGCAATGTTGCTTTGGATGCGAAAGAAGTCATCTCTAAGTTTATAATCCGCTTCTCCATGAGATTCTAGCCACTTGTGGATATGATCATCATTTCTGCTTCTCATGCGAAGCTTTTGGTGATCTGTGTTGAACTGAATCATGAGATGGAGGACGTACAATCCATCCTTCTTGCTTGGTTTTGGGACTTGGATGCAGGAGAAGTTAGTTTTATGCGCGAAACCCATCTGCTTGTTCCTTTGTTTCCTGATCTACATGTGGCCACCTCTAAAGCTGAAGCCTTGGAGATCATCATCTAGAATATTCATTATGTGGTGTAGTCTTTTTTCTCGTAGTCTCTGGAAGGGTCAAAATACACGGTGTGGGAGACTTGCGGATAAAGAACGATAAGGACGGCGCGCCCGTTGCTGTGGGGAAAAGACACCTCAAATTATTCCCCATAGAGAGAGAAGGAATGATTGAAATGTATGAAAGGGTTGTTCAAAACTGACTTACTTTGGATGATAAGGCACGAGGACAATTTCCCGGTCCTTATTTTGTACCATGAAGTTTTGGAGGTAGTCCCTAGCAGTTTCATGCTCAAAGTCCCGAGACTCAAGAAAGACTCGTGCATGTAGTACGGATCCGCCACACAGATTTGCGAGACTTCTTCACTGTTCATGACAGAGCTCATATGTAGCGCAAAAAGGCGGATGATTGTAAAATCAAGCCGCCTTGTCAGAAACATCTCAAAGATATGGTCAAACCACGGGAAGAACACCTCCGCGGGCCGTGTCTCGATGTAGCACTTCCCCTCAGGCACACGAGCCGCGTATGTCGGATATCCTGGATCCTTTGAGGCTAGTAGGCTTTTCTCAGTCGACAGCACATGGTCGTGCAGTGTCCTGAGATCCCATGATAGTGCCTCCAGCGGTTTTAGTGGTAGCATCGGCTCGCCCGTGAGATGGAACATGGCTGCACCTTTCACGGGTACACGCTCTTTAGAATGCATCGTTTGGCTGCTATGTGCTCTGGCTTGTTTGGAGGCAGCTATCTTCCCCGATCTCTTTCTCTCCTTTTTCTTGGGCACACCTTCTAGACCCTTCCTTAACCCCTGCCCCAGTGTTCCCGGGCTAAGTATTGTACGACCCTCGTGCTGGGATAGTTGAGCCTGTGTTGAGGCGGCATCTTCAGGCGTGTCCTTTGAGTATTTCATGAAGAGAGACTTTTTGCAATCCCTGCTACGACCTTCCTGCCCGGGCATATCATCCATATCCTCATTAGCAAGCTGATAGCCCGATTCGTCATATGGTTGACTCATGAATTCTATGTCAGAGTCATACGCGTTTGTATTGAGGAAATCCATAGGGTCGACCTCCGTCTCATCATCCATTCTCTGTTCTACATGACAAATTACATCAGCCAGCACTATTGCACCCCCTTCATCATGTCGTCCGCCGCTCTCACCCGGCACTACAGGAGCTGGTAATTGCGTAGGCGGGGTGGTGGTCTCTGCACATGCTTGTTGATGTGTGGTTATTGGTGTGCTCTCGGCCGGCTCCAGACGAATAAGATTCTTCGGCCATAGCAGCACCCAACCCTTGCAGCTTCCAATCCGCGGTGGGGTCTCGTCGTCCACTCCCACATGCTATACTGGAGGAGGCAAATCCTCGTGCCCCGATTTCACACTGGACAAGCTAACCCTAAAGTGCCCAGCAGGGATCGGCTGGTTGTGGAACGTGGGTTGCAAGGGGTCCATTATCATCCCCTTTCCCACGTCCACCTTCTGGCCTTTGATCAAGTAGAGTATGGTGCACGGGGTTTCTTTCGCCTGCAAACACATATGTCTGTGGCGTAAAACATCCGAAAGGAAACAAAAATGGAATATTATATATATATATGGTGGTGCGACATGTAATTACCGTGATGGCGTCGAGCTCAGCCAAAGACGAAGGCCCACCGAGCGTGCCAGAGACCGAGGACGGGCTGCTATGAGCGGGAGCGGCTACGAGCGGAGGCCTGGTTGCGTGGGCAAGTGATGGTGCGATGATGTTGTTGTTCATGGAGTTGCTCCCGTTGAAACTGGGCAACGGGAAATCATGTACCATCTTGTCTGGATTTTCCTTCATCCAGTTGATGATAACTCGAACCAAGTTAGTAGCGAAATCATTTCTGCAGGCAGTTACAGCTGCATTGACTGCCTGCTGTAACAACTCATATTTGTCCTCGGCTGCTTTTTTCGCGTCCTCAGCTGCTTTTTTCTCGACCGCAAGCTTCACCTTCGCGTCGATGTCCGCCTGACTAAACTTCTTTTTCTGCTTCTTGACCTCCGGGCCCTCGTTGTAAAACATCTTCCATGTGGCGCCATCTCCAGCACCGTGCACATGACCATATTGCGGCCGCTGGCCCAAAGTGAGTCCATTAAGTTCGTTCAAGGCCCGATTGAGAGGGCTGTCCCATTTGGGCCTCATCGGAGAAGTAGGGTTTTCGGCTGCAAGCTGGTGTTGCTTCTCCAGTAGTCTAATCAATTTCCTCATGATCTTGTCCGTGTAAAAAACCTTTTTCTCCTTGTCCCACTTGTAGCGGGCCCTGATGAAGTCATGCTCCAAGGGGTTGGTGAACTTCGCGAAGGGGTCTGGGAGACCCGCGGCTTCACGTTCCACGTCCTCCTTATCCCATATGGGCCTTTTACTGAGGTAGCCACGGTTTCCGAGGCGATGCTTCCCCGTGTTCCTTTGCTGAAGGCTCTTGAATTTCTCTGCCTTAGCCTTGGCGTCCTTGGTAGCGCAAGTGTCCTTGAACTTTTCGAACTCCTCTTCCGTAAGTGTCGGATTTTCCTCCAGAATCTTGGACAGGGGTTCCTCAGCCTCAATAGCTCATTTCACCCTCGATTTCCAGGAGGCCAAATCATTGCTGAACATGCCCATGGCATGATTGTTAATCTTTTTCATCTTCGGATCATCCCACGGTTGTTCTATGCTATCATCCCGATCGGGGAACTTGAATCTCTTGTGCAACTTCGTTAGGAGCAACTGCGTCAAATGTTCTTAACTCCTTAAGTCATCGTCATTGATGCTTGCGCATTCCCGTAGGATGCATCCTACTTGGTTCCCATAGCACTTGCGAGGTTCTTCCGGCTCTAACGACTCAAACTTGCCAGGTGCCATCTTTGTGATCACAAGTCGTCCAATCCCTAGTTTGTTAGGTTTTCGTATCCTCTGCTTCTTATACCTCTTTTCGGTACCGGCATCGGCGCCGGTATCTTCCCCGGTGGTACCTTCCCCACCGGTCTCGGCGCCTCCATCGATGCCGGCGCCGTCGGTGTCGGTGTCGGCGTCAGTACCATCATCGAGGCGGACCTGCAAACCTTGCTTAGCACTCAAAAAGTGGAGGTAGTCTTGTTCACCCTCATAATCCATCTCGTCTGCATCTTGGTCAGAAGGCCCAGTTTCTTCGTGGTTCGACATGTTTCCTATGATTAAGTGTCCTCATTTATTTCTAAAAGTATGAATAAATGAGAAATGAGATAAAAAAAGAAATATATGTGCCAGCACTTGATATGCCAACTATGTAGCACAAATCATGCCTTTATTCACGGGAAATTTCGGCATGACCTTTGCTAAAAAATGGACATATCGAGCGCCTGAAATTCACCAGAATGGAAATGAATCAACATTCCGGCGTAACATAGGCAACTCGGATCATTTACCAAAACATGACATGTCCAAAACATGTCATATCCACATATCACATGTCTAGTTCAAATTTGCATATAAATTCAGCAAATTTTGAAACCTATCTAAATTCATAACTAAATAGATAATCTAATTAACATAACTAAAACCTAAGTAAATTAACCCTAGCTAGCAGAGAGAGAGAGAGGGGGGGTGGTTTACAGAGGGTGCAGGGCGAGGAGGCAGGCCCGACGATGGCCGAGGTTGGGAGGGAAGGAAGCAGAGGAGGGAGGCGAGGGCTGAT
>NC_041390.1:430592802-430676877 GCF_002162155.2 Triticum dicoccoides
GGCGCGGCAGGGTCGGGGGCGGCGGGGTCGGGGCGAGCGCGCCAGGGTCGGGGGTGAGCGCGCCGAGGTCGGGGGCGGGCGTGGCGGTGCGACGGGGCCGGGGAAGAGAGAGTGGGGATTTGGGGGAAAAGAGGCGGGATGAAGCAGGGAGAGGGAGAATTTTGGGTTAAGTGGACGTAGCAGTAGCGCATTTACACGAAACGCGCTACTACTATTACGAGCAGCTATAGCAATTTTCTACAGAAACCGCTACGGCTACCTTGACTAGCTGTAGCTCTTTTCACTAAAGTGCTACTGCTATAACCAGTTTCCCTTTTTTCCTTTTCGTCAGCATTATAGGAACATATAGATTACATCATTGGACCCTTGCATAATAATGGCTAAGTGTGTATACAAAATAGGAACATATATATATTACATCATTGGACCCATGCATAATAAAGGCTAATAAAGTGTGTATACAAAATAGGAACATATATTTCCATTTTGCAAAAGCATGAAATGTTAATCACACCTCTATCTCGATATCGAGCACACGGTGGAGATGATGATGTAGGGAGGTCAAAAGTGCACAAAGCTCTTCTTGACAAAGAAAGATCTAGTTAGGGGGCAAATAGGTCACTTAACTAAATGCTACATCTACCTAGCTAGCTAATTTGGGAGGAGACAACTTCAACTAGTGGAGGGGGGAGGAAAAATAGAAAGGAGATGAATTAATGGAGGTGGTGTAGTTATAGCTAGGTGTAATGAAGAGAGAGAAAGGTAGGTAGAAGAGGGAGAGTAATGGGGGGAGAAGTATTGAGGAAGAAGAAGAGTGAGAGAGGGAGGATGTGGGAGGTAGGGGAAAGGGAGGAGAGGAGATGGGGAGGGGAGGTGGAAAAGGTGGTGGGTGCTGCATCTTAGCAGTAGCGCGGGAAAGAAAGCGCGCTGCTGCTAAGAGCGTAGCAACAGCGCGCTTTCCTGTCACACACTACTGCTAAACGGGCCAACCCTATGCACAATTTCAAAATTAGCAGCAGTGAGGTGACAAAAAAGCGCGCTGCTACTATGGCATTAGCAGCAGCGCGCTCCCTGGCGCCGCGCTACTGGTAAACTTATGTCGTTGTGTACTGTCGGTGGATTTTTGTAGCAGCGCGGTTTAAGAGTCACACGCTACTGCTAAGTTTGCACCAGTAGCGAGCTTTCTGTAGCCGCGCTGCTACTACTTAGCAGCAGCGCCTGTTTTTATGCCGCGCTGCTGCTAAGATTCTGTGTATAAGGTTTTCCCTGGTCCTCTTCCCAAATATCGAGCGGGAAGGGAGCCAACAATGGTGGGCTAATTTAAAGGGGGGCAACTAGTACAAGCTATCCTCACAAAAGGTATTCTGCGCCTGTGAAAGGCTCTGGGGTGACGCCGTCTTGGGCTCCACGATGACCTCCACCTTGCCGTCTGCCTGGTCTTGGTCTTGTTGCACCGAAATGGCAACCTTTTCCTGAGGCCTCGGTACTCCGCGGCTGCGCTTGCCTCCCTTGCACCAAAGAGGAAACAAGGACGCTACATGCACTGGCGCCCGCCTGGTGTCGATTGTCATGGCTCACGTCACGAGAGCCTCCTGAGGTTCGCCCCGCCTGGATATCTCCTCTCCTCACGAGCCAGCTTGACCGGTTCGCTCCAGAGGAGGTCTTGCGTCGCCCGCCTCGCGAGGCTTGGCCCCTCGCAAGGTCTTGGATGCTTTGTTGATGAAAATGGGCCATATGGCCTGCTGCTTGGCCACGCCATGGGCCGCAGGCAGGCAAGTCTGAGGACCCCCATTCCCAGAACGCCGATAGTAGCCCCCGGGCCCAAGGTGCGCTCGGGCTTGGCTTCACGGCGAAGCCAAGTGTCAAGTTCGAAGCACTACGGGCCCCAAAAGCCTGCGGCCTCGGTTGACGCATGCCGGTTGATTGGACGTGGGCGTCTCCGCTTCCCCACGCTGCCTCAACAACTGCTTGACCTGACAAAAGGCTGGCGCGGGCGGCACTTGTCTTCATTGCTTCTTCCTTGCCTCGCTCCAGGTCCCCTTTCTCGCTCTTCGCCGCCTGCTACCTACAGATCTGTTCCGGCCTTGCTCTGCATCTGCCGCCCATGGCGCCGCGCAAGGTCAAGACTTCCTCGGCCCCTGCTTGGTATGAGCCCGCTCTTGAGGCGCCCACTTTCACGGAGAAGAGCCTTGCCTCCGTGCGCCTACTGACGGCGGGAGAGAGCAACGAGTGGGGGAAGACGGAGCTCCGGCTTGCCTCCGACGAGCCGGAGCCTGAGGGGAGCACCTTCTTTCCCTTCTTTTCGAGCAGCGTTGCTGTCGGGTTGGTCCCTCCCTTCTCTGATTTCTTTTATGAAGTCTTCGACCACTATGGGCTACAGGAGCTGCATCTCCATCCCAACTCTGTCCTCCTCCCGTCCATCTTTGCCTACTACTGTAAGGCGTACCTGGGTGTCATGCCGTCCGTGGCACTCCTGCGCCATTTCTTCTTCCTCCGCGTCAGCGAGGGTCACATCTCTGGATGCGCCAACTTCGTTGCGTCCGGCAAGGCCAACTCGATCTCGAGCACCGGGAAGAGGGCCGACAACATTCGATCCAAATGGGTCATGGTGGACGCCAAGATCGCCCATCCGCGCCTGGTGTTGCCGATGGAGGCGCCCCGACAAGGCAAGGAGTGGCCCAGGGCGGAGCTTGTCGATGAGCGGGCATCGTCAGTGTTGTGGCAGATGATGACTGACCTAAAGTCGGGCAATGCGAGGGCGTCCAAAATAACGGGAGCGATGCTCCTGAGGGAGTTCTTGACGCTGCGCGTGCCCCTTCTGGGAGCTTGAAGGAGGGGAAAACAAGGCCCACCTGAGGCCAGGGGACCTTCCTGACGACGAACTAGACGCCGCCCTGCGCCTCATAGTCGGGGACAACCAGGAGTACCCGCCTAGCGTCTTCATTCCCTTGTTCCAATGCAGGGACCGGGAGGAGTTCGTCGCCTCCAGGCCGACTTTTGATGCGCGCGGGCTGGTGCCACCGATGTTTTCGGGAGCTCCCGCGGTGCAGAAACCAGTGGAGGTGTCTTCTGGCGAGTCCCGCGAAGAGGGGGAAGAGGAGGTGGACTCGGAGGAGACCCCCGAAGAAGTGGGGGAGACCTCCCCTCCGAGCCAGGCTGAGATCCTCCGTGCCCTTCCTGATGATGCCGAGGCCGACGCCTACCAAGGAGGGAAGGAGCAACCCGTTGTCCTGACGAAGGGCAGGTCGTCGTTGGTAGACCGTGGTGCCGCCTCCACCCCAACACCTCCTGGGGTTGGATCCGGTTCTGCCTCTGCACCGCATGGCACTTTCGGGGCCCAGACGTCTGCCCCTCAGGCCCCGATGCTGTCAGGCCTCAAGCTTCACAAGAGAAAGGTTAAGTACTTGGCGATGCACCGATAGGTGTCTCGAACTTCGCTTTATCCCTGTTGGTACTTGTTATTTCCCGACGCTCGCCTTCGGTTGATCAGGACGACATCTTCAGCAAAGAAGAGGAAGGAGGGTAGGCGGCTGTGCCTCCCTCCGTAGAGCAAGGAGGCAACATGGCCCGTGTCTCCCCAGCCCGGTCGTCCTCGCGGGGCCAAGAGGAGCATCGCTGCGCGGAGTCAGCCCCCATGGCCCCGCGGGCTCCTGAGGTGCCGCTACTTGGCGCGGCTGATGGGGTCCCAGCTGCTCCGGAACCCGCGGTCTCCCAAGCCCTGGTGATGATGTCGCTTCCTCCTACTGCCGCATCTCCACTTCCTGGTCCTTCTGCTCCTGCTGGCATCTTGGAGCGTGCCCTTTCAGAGATGACCCAACTACAGGTGGATCTCCTGAGCGCTGACCCGCGCCTGGTGGCCGGGCGTCTGGAGTTGGCCTCCGGCTGGCTTCATTCTAACCTAGCGGTACGTGCGGCGCTGGGCCAGGTTGTTGTGGCTTCCGAGAGGGAGAAGAAAGGGGCCGTCGGTGCTGCAGCCGATCGTGAGGTGGCGTTGAAAGACACCAGGGCCGCCTGTGACCGCTGCAAAGCGCTGGAGGGCAAGTTGCAGAACCTGCGCAACAAGCATGCCGAGGAGGTACGCCACCGCCAAGCAGAGGAGAAGGAGATGAAGGCCCAGGAGGAAGCCGTCAAGAACCATGATGCTGAGCTGGTGGAGCTGGGGAAGAAGCAGCCTGCCGAGCGCACCCAGTTGGAAGAGTTGGAGAAGAAGATGGGGGCGAAGGAGACCGATCTTGCCGCCAAGGCGCGAGTCCTGGCCGAAGACCGTGTGGCCTTCGCCGATCTCGAGAAGAGATCTCGCAAGGCGCTGAGGATGCTCTACGAGCATGGCCTGGAGAGGCCGTCGGACACTGACGAGGATGACCCCGCCCAGCTACTTCCTCTCGTGGTGAAGGCGCTTGAGGAGGTCGTTGAGGGCCTCGGTCCCATGGTGGAGGCAGAAGCTCACGTTCTGTCTTCAGCCGCACTGACTCGCGTCCTCAGCCATCTGCACCTCCGCGACCCCAACGCCCGCCTTGACGAGCTGCTGGAGCCTGTGGCTGAAGACCTCTGTGAAGCCTCCGCCGCAGCTGTTCAAGGTCAAGTGGAGGCTTTGCTGGGGAAGTTTCGCGGCTTCGTCTCCAATCCTCTGTCTGGCGATGCCGCGGATCCTGTGGCTGGTGGTGAAGGTGAGAACATCCTCGCCCATGGGGGAGCACCTTCCGCAGGCGATGGCGACATCCAGGGGTGACCTGTGGCTATTCTTCTCGTTTTATTCCTGCGACATACATCAGGCCTCATGGAGGCATTTAGACTTTTCATTTGGTATTGTGAGAAAAATGTGCTTGTAATATTTGCTTCGAGATTTTCTGTTTTCCTTCCTATTTTCTTTGTTCTGCGTCGGCAGAGCCCGGCCCCGCGCATACCTCAACTGCCATTGGGCCGACCGGAGACCAGGACGGTCCAAGGAGTGAGGCACTACGTGACCAGTTAGGCTCCTGAGTCACGATGCGCAGGAGTCCCTCTTGACGTGTGAACAACATATAGGGAGAGTTCGTGAGGATAGATTAATGTTCTACGTCGGCAAAGCCCGGCCCCGCGCATACCTCAACCGCCATTGGGCCGACCGGAGACCAGGACGGACCAAGGAGTGAGGGGCTACGTGACCAGTTAGGCTCCTGAGTCATGATGCTCGGGAGTCCCCCTTGACGTTCAAAAAATTTCCATACCTGCCCTCGCCGTGGCCTCGGGAGGGGCGCGTGACGCCCAGGTCCAGGGGGCCTGGTTGGGTGGTGTGTGCTTGGGCGTGACCCGAGCGCAGCGCTCGTGCCCAGCCCCCTCGCGTGACTCTCCCGAGGGGAGGCGTCGTGGTGTGGCCCTCAGTTGTTTATCACCAGCGCGGAGCATAGTGCTTCCGCTTGTGCACGGGCATAGCTTCTCCTCGGCAGTGTCGACAGCCAGCGCGGAGCATGGAGCATCCACTTGGGCGTGGGATGGGGCCCCTCTGGGAGGAGCCCCCGGGGCGTGTACAGCCCTGCCCTGACACGTGGCTTGCACGAAAGGGCTGCGAGGTGTATCTGGGCACTCATGAGCCAGTGCGGGACTCACGAGGCCCTACTTCAAGGCAGGTTGCGCCTGGTCTTGAGTCTTGGTGACTGTATGTTCCTGCAAGGTGGTTAGATGCAAGCACTCTACGTCCTCAGGACCCGGCCCTCGAGTGAGCTCAACCACCGTTGTTATGCCAGGTCGCGATGCCGTGGTGAAGGCCAGGGGGTGAGGGCTGGAGAGCCAGTAAGAGCTCCTGAGTCGCGATGCTCAGGAGCCCCCCTTTTAACATGCAAGTGAATTGCATAGGGTGAACGGACCTGTGGCGGGCGGTGACCAAGCAAGTGATAGCAGTTGGCAGGTTAAGCATGAAGAGCAGATCGACTTGGGTAAATGCAGGAAGATACATGCCACTGGGTCTGGCCCGAGCGGCGTGGGGATGATGCAGCCCGAGGGGCGCCCCCAACAAGGTAAGCTAAAGACATAGCAAAAGGGGTACATGCCACAGGGACGGACCCATGTGGCCTGGGAATAATGCAGCCCGAGGGGCGCTCGCAGCTTAAATGAACTTGGAAGACGTCACCTTGTTCTGTAGACGAAGTAGAGTTGGTGCAGCTAAAGCCACGCGCTGAAGGAATGGCTCCTCACGAGCCATCGGGACCCTGAGCCTCGGGAGGCTCTGGGGGCTCGGGAGGGTTCCTGGAGACCGTCCCCATCTCATCCTGAACAGCGTGGAACCTGGCCTCCTGAGCCGCCAGGACTTGCCGCGCGTCACGCTGATAGGCTGACGCCACGCTCAGCAAGCCGAAGGGCATGCGAACGTAGCTGTGTGGTGGACCCTCACAGTGGCCCGCACGCAAAGGCTAGAAGCGCTCCTGAGCTGCGGCCCTATTGAGCCCTGGGATGTCGATGCAGGCGCGCAGGCCGGCATCCTCGCCTGGATGGGGGGCTGCGCCTTGTGAGCGGCCATGGGCGCGCATGGCACTTGCTTCTTGCAGTTCCTCGGTGGTCTTGGTGATGAACTCCTGAGCGGTGGGCACTCCTTGCCCTGTGCTCTCCTGAGGAAAGCGTGTCATGAAGCACGCTTCCAAGTGGTGCCCAAGCGCCTCCCTCGTGAGGTTGGCAAGGTCTAAGGCTCTCCAGGAGAGATCCCCCGAGCCCTGCCGGAGGAGGGCGCCGGGTGCGCTTTCCTATGTGGTGGAGGGAGGCGCCCCTGGAGCGGGCGCTGATCCTGATGAGGCTCCTGACGCAACGCCATCTTCTTGCGGTCCTGCGCAGCGCGACAACTTCTTCTTGGGGATGGTCTTCGGAGGGCCTTCAATTCTGCTGTCAGGGTTGTCAATTGCTGCGGCTTGGAAGGCGCGCTCAAGGGAGCACACCGCATCCCTTTCTTCACATGGGATCGTGATGATTCCCCCGCTTCCTGGCATCTTGAGGACGTTGTAGCCATGGTGAGTGACTGCCATGAACTTGGCCAGGGCTGGATACCCGAGGATGGCATTGTACGACAGGAGGATGTGCGCGACGTCGAAGTCGATGAGCTTGGTGCGGTAGTTCTCGTGCTCCCCGAAGGTGACAGGCAGGCGGACCTGCCCTATCGGTGCGGTGGAACCGCCAGTCACTCCTGAGAAAGGCTTGGTTGGCTGGAGCTGCTCATAGGGCACTTGGAGGTTGTCGAACGTGTCAACGGATATGAGTTGAGCCCTGCGCCACCGTCGATGAGAGTCTTGGTGACTTGCACATTGCTGATGACTCGGGAACACAGCATAGGCAGGGTGCCAGCGGTGGCTGCACACTTGAGCTGGTCTGCCGAGTTTAGGTGATGGCGCTTTGGGACCACCTGAGCGGGCGCGTGGCCTCGAGCTTGGGGAGCGTCGTGTTCACCTTGCGAGCTAACTATCTGAAGATGCACTGAGAGGCCGGGGCCTGAGCACCGCCCAAGATGCAAGCAATCGCACGCGGCTCCTGGAAGCCCCCATCCCCCTCGTCCTGGTGGTGGTCGTCGTTCCTTCTTGGTGGCGGCAACGGGGGAAGGTCGGCGTTGCCCTGGGGGCGATCCTCACGAGGTAGGTCCCTCCAGGCGCCCTCGCGAGGTTGGTCCTGCCAGCAGTCCTCACGAGGCTGGTCGCGCCACTCCTGGCATGGGCCATGGTCGTCCCAGCGTCCGGCTCCACGGCCATAGCCCTGGTCGTTGCGCTTGGGGCGTCGACCGAAGTGTCCTTCCCGAATAGCTCTGAGCTCTTGACAGTCGTTGGTGTTGTGGGTGTTCAGGTTGTGGAAGGCGCAGAACGGACAACCGTTCTTGGATGACTCAGGCTGATCTCTGCCTTGCTTGGTGTCGGGCGCCGCTGCAAGCACTACTGCCTCTTTGCGCTTCACGTCCTTGGCCTTGGGCTTCTTCTCGTCCACTCATGCTTGTGTGCACTTGGTCGCCAGGTTGAACATCTCCTGAGATGTGCAAAGCTCCTCATGGATAGCCAGCTCTTCCTTCATCTTGATGTCACAGACATCGTCTGAGAACGCGGAGATGATGGCTTCGACCATGACCTTGGGAATCTTGAGGCGGGTGTTATTGAAGCGCTGGATATACTTCTAGAGGGTCTCTCCTGGCTGTTGCTTGATGCGGCATAGATCGCCCGCGGCCGCTGGGTGGTCGCGAGTACCCTGGAAGTTGGCAATGAAGCTGTCGCGCATCTCGTCCCAGGAGGAGATCGAGCCGTGCTACAGGTTCAGGAGCCAGGAGCGGGCCCCGTCCTTGAGAGCCATGGGAAACCAGTTCGCCATGACTTCTTCGTCGCCGTTAGCCCCTTCGATGCTTAGCTCATAGAGCTACAGGAGCTCTGCAGGGTCGGCGGTGCCATCGTATCGAGGAGGTAGATCTGGCTTGAACTTGCCTGGCCAGGTGATGCTACACAGTTCGAGGGTGAAGGCACGGCAGCCAGCCGTGGTTGCCGGGGCCCGCTTTTGAGGCAGAGCTTGGTCATGGCGAGGTCCGTGCTGCGCCACTCCAGGCGGCATGCGGTCTTGATGAGGTGGCGCGGGGAGCGCCGGTGCAGCTTCTCGCGGCCACGGGATTTCTTGGCAGCTTCTTTCTTCACGCGCGGGCGCTGGGCGCGGTGGATCATGCCGCGGAGGCGCGTGCCTTGGTGCCAAGGCATCATCTTGGGGTCGAGGCGGTGAAGGCACGCCATGAGCCCCGTCGCCCGCGCCTGGTTGAGGGGGAGGCAGAGAGTGGGATGGCATCGGAGAGCCCCCTGCAGCACGGACGAGCTCGGCGACGCGGTCGAGCCACTCCTCATAGAGGTCGTCGACGAGGCGGTAACACAGGAGCTCGTTCGCCGCGATGAGCGCGGCCCGTGCTTCCATGGGAGCGCGGTGCGCGTGAGACGAAGAACCAGCAGGGGTGAGTGATGGAGTAGTGGTGCGGCTGTCCTGACGCACTGAAGGATGCAGCGAGAACGCCTGCTGCTCGTTCCCCACCGGGCCGGTGGCTGCGTTGGCAGAAGGGGACAGAGAACAACGAGGTGGCCCGCCGACGGGAGCCGTCTGAGCGACGCGGGCGGCGAGTACAGCCCGACGCTCAGCTCGAGCACGGCGAGCATCCGACATGGAGACGACGGAGCGATGGACTGGCAGAAAGGAAGCTACGACGCACCCCTACCTGGCGCGCCAAATGTCGGATGTGGGGTTCCGGCAAACCCTTAAGGTTCGAACACTGGGGTGCGCGCGAAGTCTTTCCCTTGTACCAATCTACGCTCTAGCTCGCTAAGATCTCATGGACGAACTCGATGAACGCACAACACAGGAAGACACGGGGTTTATACTGGTTCGGGCCACCGTTGTGGTGTAATACCCTACTCTAGTGTGGTGGTGGTGGATTGCCTCTTGGGCTGATGATGAACAGTACAAGGGGAAGAACTGCCTCCTGAGGTTGAGGTGTTCTTGTGCGTCTGGACTTGTGTGTATCTATGGGTCTAATCTCCCTTCTACTATGGTGGCTTGCTCTACTTATAGAGGCCCTGGTTCTCTTCCCAAATATCGAGCGGGAAGGGAGCCAACAATGGCGGGCTAATTTGAAGGGGGACAGCTAGTACAAGCTATCCTGACAAAAGGTAGTCTGCGCCTGTGAAAGGCTCTGGGGTGATGTCGTCTTGGGCTCCATGATGACCTCCGCCTGGTCTTGGTCTTGTTGCACCGAAATGGCAACCTTTGCTTGAGGCCTTGGTACTCCGTGGCTGCGCTTGCCTCCCTTGCACCAAAGAGGAAACAAGGACGTAGCGTGCACTGGCGCCTTCCTGGTGTCGATCGTCATGGCTCACATCACGAGAGCCTCGTGAGGTTCGCCCCGCCTTGATATCTCCGCTCCTCGTGAGCCTGCTTGACTGGGCCGCTCCAGAGGAGGTCTTGCGTCACCCGCCTCGCGAGGCTTGGCCCCTCGCGAGGGTCTTGGATGCTTTGTTGATGAAAATGGGCCGTAAGGCCTGCTTCTTGGCCACGCCATGGGCCGCAGGCAGGCAATTCTGGGGACCCCTGTTCCCAGAACGCCGACAGACATCCGCGGTGGTTGGCGTGGAGGAGGAGAGTGCATCATGGTCGCGGCGCCTCCGGCCCCTCCACCGCCGACATGTAGTGGCTCGATGGAGCGCCGGCCTGAGGGCCCCGCTGGCCGTGGCTCGTCTTTGTTGGCGATGCTGAAGAGGCTCAGGATAGTAGCTCTACACTCGTCGAGCTTCTCCACCGCGGGAGGGAAGTTGAGGACCAGCTGCGCGCGCACCAAGGCTTCCGCTGGCGTGGGCGGCGGCGAAAGCTGCGTGGACCGTGGCGCGCTTCGACTTCTAACCACGTTAGAAGGAGCTCTGTCATGGCCCAGCGGCTGTGCGCCATCCTCGCCAGCACTTCGGCCGACATGCTGGCCTCCTTCGTCCCATCGATGACACACAGGACACTTCCCACAGCGGCGCCCAGGGTCACTGGTGTGGTGACGCTACTCGTCGCGCACAACCTGGGAAGAGCGCACTGTGGGCGCCGGAGTGGGCGTCATGGAGGTCGCTGCGCCGCCCGCGGGTGGTACGGCGACGCCCCCGGAGGGTCTCGCGCCGTCTGGGGGGGTGGCAGCTCCGTCTCTAGATTTCGCGATGTGTGGCCCGTCACCTTGCGCATGAACGACGCCGCTCGCCAGGCTCTGACTGCCAGGGTGATGTTGGTGCTCGCGGGTCGCGCCTCGGGTCCTGTCCGCGACCGGCCTGCTGCTCGCCCCCACTGGTACGGGCGATCCGGCTTCCGATGAACCGACCACCGTGGCTGCCTTCTTCTTGGGAGCCATGGCGACGAAGAACTGCTAGGCTAACTACTAGACCAGATTCTCACAACTGCGGGCCCCCTACCTGGCGCGCCAAAGATGTCGGTGAGAACGACACCTATGGGATCACTAGGATCCCTTCTACGGTCGACGAGCGCAGGGTCGTGAGAAGAGCAGGTTTAGGAGCAAGCACACGAGTCGTTTACCTAGGTTCGGGCCGCGAGGATGCGTAAAACCCTAGTCCTGCTTTGGTGGGTGTATTGACTGTTCTTGAGCTTTCTGAACTAGCTATGGTGGTTGTGCCGTTTCAAAAATCCGAATCCCTCTTCTGGATGCCTCGGGCCTCCTTTTATAGGAAAAAGGGGTTGCCACAGTGGCACACATGAGGTGGAAAGGCCTACAGTGCGCGAGCTTATCGCATAGCACTATGGGATAAGGCGCATTAAATGCGCTGCGTAGGTGTCCATTAGGTTTATGGGGGACGGGAACAAGACACGCCCCGTCCGTCGCCGCTTCGCCTCGCTTCGACACGCGCCAGACCAGCGATGCATGCAGCACCATGTAGGCAGGCAGGCAGCTGAGCTAGCGCGGTGGTAGGGCCTTCGTGAAGATCTGCATGCCACCACACAGGTGCTTGCTGATTTGGCCTGGAAGCTGCATGTTTCCACGTAGGTGCCTTCCCAGCTGGTTGGGTTGGCAGCATCATGCGAACGGCGGTGTTGTCTTGGCTGATGAGAACGACATCTATGGGATCACTCGGATCCCTTCTACGGTCGGCGGGCGCGGGGTCATGAGAAGAGCAGGTTTAGGAGCAAGCACACGGGTCGTTTACCCAGGTTCGGGCCGCGAGGATGCGTAAAACCCTAGTCCTGCTTTGGTGGGTGTATTGAGTGCTCTTGAGCTTTCTGAACAAGCTACAGTGGTTGTGCTGTTTCAAAAAGCCGAATCCCTCTCCTGGTCACCTCGGGCCTCCTTTTATAGGAAAAAGGGGCTGCCACAGTGGCACACAGGAGGTGGATAGGCCTACAGTGCGCGAGCTTATCGCACGGCATTACGGGACAAAGCGTGTTAAATGCGCTACATAGGTGTACATTAGCTTTATCGGGGACGGGAACGAAGGCTGTCCCGTCCGACGCCGCTTCGCCTCGCTTCGACACGCGCCCACACCAGCGATGCATGCAGCGCCATGTAGGCAGGCAGGCAGCTGAGGTGGCGCGGTGGTAGGGCCTTCGTGAATATCTGCAAGCCACCACGCAGGTGCTTGCTAATTTGGCCTAGAAGCTGCATGTTGCCACGTAGGTGCCTGCCCAGCTGGTTGGGCTGGCAGTTGCATGCGAATGGCGGCGGAGTCTTGGTTGATGCGGGCCTGGTAGTGGCCCTGCTGACGCCCTTAGCAAGGGCCTTGCCGGGGGCCCGGCAAGGGTCTTGCCATGGCGTTGCTGTTATCCCCAGCAAGGGTCTTGCCGGGGGTCTTGTGGATTCCCCCGGCTAGGATCCTGCAGAGGGTCGCTGTCTTCTGGTCCTCATCTGATCTTGTGTTTATGATCTTGACGAAGATTTGCATGCCACCACAGAGGCGCCTCCCGAGCCTTGGTTCCAACGCAGTTGTTTGGGTCGGAGCCTATGGGCTCAAGGGTGGCTCGCTCTGCTAGTGTTGGGCAAGTTTCCCTGGCAAGGCTCTTGCCGAGGCTGCGGGGGACCGCCTTGGCAAGGATCTTGCCGAGGGAGTCCACCTCGCTCTCTTGCCCTCCTGCGCTTCTGGTCTTGGCGTTGCCTTGGTCGTCTTGTGCTTCGTCTTCTCTCCGGCTTCCCTTCTCTGACCTGCTTAGTGTGGCCGCGGCGTGTGGCTCTGATTACCCGTGCATAAGTAAAGGGGTCAAAAGGAGAGCCCCTACTTTTGTACACCGACAAATGTATTTAGTATGATTTTTGTTACTACTATATGAAGAATCTTTCTTGTTCTTGTTCCTAGATTTAACTTGTGGCATGTAAGTAGACAAGAGTAAACGTTTGGCAGTGTAAGAAGAACTTTTCTTGCGAAGATCATCATTGATTGCTTTTGAGAACTCATGCTCTTGCTCAAGGTTGAGCTTTTCAAAGCGTAGCTTCTCATGAGTGTTTAAAAGTTCTCGATGATCTTTCAAGGTAGTTTCATGAGCTAACTTAAGAGTGTTTAGTTCTTTAGTTAGACGCTCAATCTCCTTCTTATCATCATCATTCATTTTATCTTGATTAGTATGATTAATAGCAAGTTCATCGTAGTTTTCATAACTAGAGTTGTCAACAAGTAAATCATCATCTCCTAGCAAATCATCTTCATCACTATTGAAATCAACATACTCGGGGTGTGTTGCCTTTGGACCTTTAGCCATGAAGAATCTTCCAATTCATTCATTTGGTGAGTCAAATATGTCGTAGGAGTTGGTTGTCACAAGTGCTAGTCCGGCAACAACTTCATCTTGAGTATATTCGGAGTCGGAGTGATAACTTCTTTCAGGGTGATGGCCGGAGTCAGAGCCGGATACCCATTCACCAACATGAGCTTGATGTCTTCATTTTGTGTAGCTCCTTGATGACTTGTCCTTCCTCTACGAATCCTTGCTTCTCCGAGAGGGTCTCCATTCATAACGATCATCTCTACTCATCTCTCTTGATGGTGATTCTCCTCTCCTACTTCTTCTCTTGGGAGAATCTTCTCTTCTTTTGTAGGGAGCCGTACACTCATTGGAATAGTGTCTGGGTCTTCCACAATTGTAGCAGTTATGCTCACGACTAGAAGATCTTTTGTCATTGTATGACCTTGACTTGGAACTTCTTTCCTTGCTTCTACTCTTGTAGAACTTATTGAAGTTCTTCACCATTAGGCTCAATTCTTCATTGAAGGTTTGCTTCTCATTTGATGATGTGGGGGCATCACATGAGGCTTTGTAAGCACCACTGGACTTGTTGTGAAGCTCTTCCTTATCCTTAAGTGACATCTCATGAGCAATAATTCTTCCAATGACTTCTGTTGGCTTGAGATCTTTGTAATTGGGCATCATTTGGATCAATGTGCACACGGTATCATATTTTCCATCCAAGGCTCTTAAGATCTTCTTGATGATGAATCTATCAGTCATCTCTTCACTTCCTAAGCCGGCAATCTCATTTGTGATGAGAGCAAGCCTAGATTACATTTCAGCGACGCCTTCACCATCCTTTATTTTGAACTTGTCAAGTTGACTTTGAAGCACATCCAATTTGGCTTCCTTGATGTCAGTGTACTAGACTAGGGGTACCCTAGTACCCCGAACTTGTGCACGGGCAGTCGCAGCACCCCGTGGCAAGGCTTGCCGAGTGACCGCCAAGACCCTCCGTGGATCCCTTGAAGACCATTCAAGAACAAAGTACTCAAACCAAGGCCCCGGCAAGAGGAGCTTGCCGGGAGGGCCAACCAAGGCCCCGGCAAGAGGATCTTGCCGGGAAGGACTACCAAGGCCCCGGCAATAGGATCTTGCCGGGAAGAGACAAGACCCCGGCAAGAGGAGCTTGCCGGGAAGGCTACTCAAGGCATACCAAGAAAGCTTGCCTCGACGCGCCCTGCGTCCCGGCAAGATCCGGCGAGCGACAAGCTTCCGGACGCGACAAGACGACGGCCGCGGCAAGGAGCTTGCCGCGGGAAACCCCCACTTCGTACCCGCGCTCCAGCACACCTGCTAACGTGTCACTCTGGGACTCTCCCAAGCACACGTGGCAGGAGGCCGTGCAGCTAGGGGTACGTGGTGGCAAGCGGAGACGAAGAGAATCCCATCGTGGCAAACGGTGGCGCTCCTAACGGTCACCTTTTGCACTGTTTAGGAGACTCAGACAGGCATTTAATGCCCTTGTCCCCTGCCGTCAGAGTTAGGTAGGGTGCACTGTATCCACAGTAGCGGTAGCTGCACCTACCGCATCCTTTTCCATTTCTACCCTTTTAGTCTACGTTGCCACCTGTGGGTAACCCCTTGAAAGTATAAAAGGAGGCCCAAGCGCAACGTAGAAGGGGTTCGGCCAGTTCGGCTCACTCGAAAGACCAGAAACACTCCCACGCTCAGTTTGGTAGCGTTGATCGCTCCTGAGCAAAGATTCAATACACACAAACAAGCAGCAATAGGGTTTTACGCATCCGTGCGGCCCGAAGCTGGGTAAAATCCCCCCCCACGTGCACCGCCTCGATCCGCTCTTTGTGCGCTCTCCGCCTCCCACCGAACCGAAAGGGGCCCTGTCCCCATAGGTGTTGGTGGAATCAGCACCCCCCGACATCTCTGGCGCGCCAAGTAGGGGGCGTCGAGATTGTGCGAACCCGATCCGGCGTGCACGCAAGCTAAATCTTCATCGTCTTCATCGACATGCCACCGAAGAAGAAGGGTTCGGAGGCAGCTGTCCCGTCTGCGTCGCTTCCACCGCCTCCGGAGCAAACGGGTGGTGGAGTGGACGCCGGCGGAGGAATGGGCGTCGACGAGGGTGCCCACAGCGCTGCCAAGTCCAAGGACAAGGCGGCACAGACCTCGGCGTCCATGCGAGCACCGCGCCCCTCTCAGGAGGTGCGGGACCAGCAGCGTCATAGCGTTCGCAGTGTTATACGTCCGCTGACCCAAGATCAAGCTGGTGGTTCGCGTGGCGTTCAAGACCAGCATGCACGCCAGCATGCTGGCCCCAGCGAGGTGCGGTCGCCGGGACAGGACGCTGCTCCTTCTAACTTGGTTAGGAGTCCGAGCACGCCCCTCTCCTCGCACCGTTCACCTCCGCCGCCCACCACTCCAGCAGAAGCCTTGGCGCGGGCCCAGCTGCTCCTGGACTGTCCTCTGACGGCGGACAAGACCGACGAATGGAGGGCCACTATCCAGAGCCTCATCGGCTTCGCCAACGGCGACACTGCGCGGCGACCAAGCACCTCGCTGCCGCGGCAGGACAGCCGGACGCGAGCCGATGGCAACAAGACTGAGGGAGGTGCGACTTCCATGCACTCCCCACTACGAAGGCCAAAATCGCCGACTCGCCGGGTCCATCCCAACAGCGGCTCCACCGCGTCGTCGGACCCACGAGTTCGTCGCGACCAGCGCCAAGTTCTCCATGAACGACAACAAGAAGACGCTCGAACCCGCATCGAGCGCCGAAGAGAAGCGCGACGTCAATCCGACAAGCGCGCTGGGCTCTCTGTTGACATCCATGCGCCAGGGGAACCAGGCGATCTGCCGTACGCGGTAGGTTGTCCTGCGTTCACCCGTGAGCTGCGGCAAGTCCAGTGGCCCAGCACAAAGAATTTCAAGCCAGACGTGCCGGAGAAGTACGACGGCAAGACGCATCTGTCGGAGTTCCTCAACATCTACACCATTGCGGTGTAGGCTGCCGGGGGGCGAGATGACAAGATCCTTGCCAACTACTTCCCGCTGGTGCTCAAGCCCAATGTCAGATCCTGGCTCATGCACTTGCCGGACAACTCCATATCCACCTGGGCTGATCTGTGCCATTAGTTTGTCGGCGCCTTTACAGGCGGCCACAAGCCACATGGCCAAGAGAGCGATCTTCATCTGCTTGCCTAGAAGGAAGGAGAGCCATTGCGCAAGTACATTCAGAGATTTAAGTCGCGTACAGCACAACATCCCAGACGTCCACCCCGCCGCGATCATCAGCGCGTTCCATCAGAACGTGCGAAACCGAAGGATGAGGGAGGAGATGGCGATGTGTAAGATCAGAGATGTCAGTGAGCTTTACGCCTTGGCTGACAAGTGTGCACGCGCTGAAGAGGGGAGGAGGCTCCCCGGAGAGAGTACAGGAGCAGGAGGATCTGACAGTGAGGATGCCGCCCCGGCAAGGAAAGGCCGGCGGCGGAACAACAGAAGGAATAAGGGTAAGGAAGTGCTGGCTGTCGAGCAGACCGGCAACGGAGGTGGCGCCAAGGAAGCTAAGGCTGGTGGCTCCGACAAGGAGGCCCATCCGGTGGCAGCCGCCGACAAGCAGGACATCTCCGGCAGGCAGTATTGCAAGATTCACCGCACCAAGGGTCACGATCTCCAGAACTGCAAGAAGGTCGAACAGCTTGCTGAGCAGCAGAAAGCTGAATACGAGCGACGCGACAAAGAGAAGGCCCAGGAAGGAACTGGTGGATCCGGCAAGAAACGCCCCGGCCGGGGAGGACGCCGCGGCAAGGCCAAACAGCGGCTAGGAGACAGACCTCCCCGCGGCCGCGACAAGGATGAAGATGACGACGATGAAGAAGACGTGGATGATGATGAGGCCGATGAGCAGGAATTTCAGAAAGCCACAGAGGTCCTGTGCGTTGACGGTGGCGCCTCTCTGCATACTTCGCACCGCCAGCTCAAGCAGTGGATGCGGGAAGTGAATGTAGCGGAGCCATCCATAGAGTCACGCAAGCCCCTGAAATGGTCCAGCACGCCTATCATCTTCGACATTGGGGATCACCCTGATCGCATAACTGCGGTCGGGTGCTTGCCGATGTTGGTTTCACCAACTATCCGCAACCTCAAGGTCACAAAGATGCTAGTTGACGGCGGGGCCGGCTTGAATCTCATCTCCTCCGCGGTCCTTCACAAACTCCAGATCCCTGACAGTGAGCTCGAAGAGACCGGCACATTCCAAAGAATCAACCCGGGAAGGAGCAAGCCGAAAGGGAAGATCACGCTGCCGGTCACATTTGGCAGCGAGCTGAATTTCAGAACTGAGAGGGTCACATTTGACGTTATTTTCCATTGCCCTACAATGGGATCCTTGGCCGTCTAGCGCTCGCCAAGTTTATGGCAGCCTCTCACTATGCATACAACGTGCTCAAAATGCCAGGCCCGATAAGTGTCATCTCTGTCCCCGGCGACAAGAAGGATGCCCTTATCTGCGCCGACAAGATCTACCGGGAAGCAGCAGCCGCAGCTGATCTCCACACACTTGCCGCTGAAGCTCCCGGGGGGAAGAAGAAGGCCAAGTCCGGCAAGAGCTCTGATGCCCACTCCGGCAAGCACACCTCTTCGGAGTGCTGCGCTACCGTCGAGGATGCACTATCGAGCTCCACCGACAAGTGCAAGAAGACGATGGCAGCTCCACCCAAGACCAAGAAGGTGTCCGCCAAGGAGGACGGCGCTGGTGGTACCTTCACCATCAGTGCCACGCTTGACCCCAAATAGGAAAGCACGCTCATTGCTTTCCTGCGGGCGAATGTCGACGTGTTTGCATGGCAACCGTCAGATATCCCCGGTGTTCCCAGGAAAGTAATCGAGCACCACCTTGTCGTCTGTCCTCATGCGCGACCCATCAAGCAGAGAGTCAGGAAGCAGGCAGTGGAGCGCCAAGAGTTCATTACAGAAGAGATCAGGAAATTGGAAGCAGCAGGCCTTGTCAGAGGAGTGCTCCATCCCACGTGGTTGGCCAATCCTGTAGTCGTGCGCAAGGCGAACGGGAAATGGAGGCTTTGTATAGACTTCACTGATGTCAATAAAGCTTGTCCCAAAGATCCATTTCCCTTGCCGCGCATTGACCAGATTGTTGACTCCACAGCTGGATGTGATTTGCTTTCATTTCTTGATGCGTATTCAGGATACCATCAAATCTTCATGGCAGAAGAGGATGAGGAGAAAACCGCATTTATCACCCCTTGTGGCACATACTGTTTTGTACGGATACCCTTTGGGTTGAAGAATGCTGGTTCAACATTTGCAAGAGTAGTCCATGTCGCTTTTGAGCCACAGATACACAGAAATGTGGAAGCCTACATGGATGATATAGTGGTCAAGAGCAAGGACAAGGCTACCCTGATCCAAGATTTAGAAGAAACTTTTGCAAATCTGCGCAAGATCAACCTCAAGCTCAACCCCGAGAAGTGTGTGTTTGGAGTCCCTTCCGGCAAGCTTCTCGGGTTCTTTGTGTCTCAGCGGGGAATTGAAGCCAATCCCGACAAGATTAAGGCCATCGAGCAGATTGAAGCACCGAAGCGCGTCAAGGATGTGCGAAGGCTTGCCGGTTGTGTGGCTGCTCTCAGCAAGTTTATCTCTAAGTCTGCTGAGCGCGCCCTGCCGTTTTTCAAAATATTGAAAAAGGCAGGTCCAATGAAATGGACTCCGGAAGCGGAGGCTGCGCTGCAGGACTTGAAGAGGTACCTGTCCTCCACTCCAATACTTGTCGCACCTAAGCCACAAGAGAAGTTGCTGCTGTACCTAGCGGCAACCAATCAAGTGGTTAGTGCTGCGTTAGTAGCGGAGAGGGAGGCGGATGATGAGCCAGCGACCGCGGCAAGTGAATCCAGCGACAAGCAGGGGGCTTCTCCAACAAGCTCTGATCCGGCGAGCTCTGGTCCGGTAGGCTCTGGTCCCGACAAAGATGGATCTGCGCAGACGTGCAAGGACGTGCAGAAGAAGATGGTGCAACGCCTAGTTTACTTTGTCATCTCCCTTCTCCAGGGGGCTAGGTCGAGGTACTCTGGTGTGCAAAAATTGCTTTTCGGCCTTCTCATGGCCTCGAGAAAGCTGCGCCATTACTTCCAGGCACACGAGATCACAGTCATCACTCGCTTTCCGCTGAAGAGGATACTGCAGAATCCAGAAGCAACAGGCAGGATTGTCGAGTGGGCTTTGGAACTGTCAAGCTTTGGCCTCAAGTTTGAGAGCACTGCAACAATCCAAAGCAGGGCATTGGCAGAGTTCATAGCAGAGTGGATGCCAACTCCAGATGAAGAAATTCCAGAGACGAGCATCCCCGTCAAGGAGTCAAGCAAAGAGTGGCTGATGTACTTTGATGGTGCCTTCTCGCTGCAAGGCGCCGGTGCTGGCGTGCTGCTTATCGCACCCACCGGAGAGCACCTCAAGTACATAGTCCAGATGCACTTTCCCAAAGAGCAAGCAACCAACAATACTGCAGAGTATGAAGGGTTGCTTGCCGGTCTCAGAATCGCAGCCGACCTTGGGATCAAGAAGCTCATTATCAGGGGTGACTCACAGCTTGTCGTCCGCCAAGTGAACAAGAACTACCAGAGTCCATTGATGGAAGCTTATGTTGATGAAGTGAGGAAGCTAGAAGAGCGCTTTGACGGCCTACAAATGGAGCATATCCCAAGAACTCAGAATGACATTGCTGATGGCCTGTCAAAATGCGCTGCACTAAAGTTGCCTGTGGAACCAGGGATCTTTGTGCTCAAGCTGACTCAACCATCCGTGACGCCATCAACTGGTCAGTATAAGAAGAGGAAGTTGGTTTCTGGTGACTACTTCCCGGCAGAGCTCCCCGAAGCCGCCGCCAAGAAAGTCCCCAAGATCAACACCAAGGATGCTGAGGAGCAGTCTGCTCCGGCAAACCTTATGGGGTGTTCCGTCGAAGCAAACGCTCCCGGCAAGTTCTGCTCCGGCAAGCTTGCTGGGGAATATCACGCTCCGGCAGAACCGCAGGTTCTTGCCGTAGAAGCGGATGTTCCCGCAGCAACAGATATGCCTTTAGTCCTTGTTGTCGAGCCGCAAGCTCCAGCATGGGCACAGCAGATTGTCCATTTCCTTCAGACAGGAGAGCTTCCCGAAGAGCAAGAAGAAGCTGAAAAAGTAGCCCGGCAGTCAAGTATGTACAAGTTTGTCGACAGCACACTGTACAGAATAAGACTCAACGGTGTGAAATTGAAGTGCATTCGCCGGGAAGATGGACAACAGCTGTTGGCAGAGATACATGGAGGCATATGTGGTCACCACATTGGCGCAAGAGCACTTGTCGGCAAAGCATTCCGACAAGGCTTCTTCTGGCCGACTGCCCTCCAGGAAGCAACTGCACAAGTAACCAAGTGTGAAGCGTGCCAGTTCCATTCCAAACAGATACACCAGCCAGCTCAAGCTCTCCAGACGATCCCTTTATCCTGGCCATTTTTGGTCTGGGGGCTCGACATCCTCGGCCCTTTCCCCCGAGCTGTCGGGGGCTTTGAGTTCTTGTACATCGCAATCGACAAGTTCACAAAGTGGCCGGAAGTGGAACCAGTGAGGAAGGTGACAGCACAGTCAGCAGTCAAGTTCTTCAGGTCGATTGTTTGCCGTTTCGGGATCCCGAACAGGATCATCACCGACAATGGCACACAGTTTACGAGCCGCACCTTCATGCAGTACGTCCAAGACCTTGGCGCCAAGGTCTGCTTCGCTTCTGTTGCTTATCCGAGAAGCAACGGTCAAGCAGAGAGGGCAAATGGTGAAGTGCTGCGAGGCCTCAAGACCAGAACTTTCGACAGGCTACACAAGTGCGGAAGAAACTGGATCGAGGAGCTGCCGGTGGTTCTTTGGTCGATCAGGACGACACCAAATCGAGCCACTGGCCAGACACCCTTCGCTCTAGTCTATGGAGCGGAGGCAGTTCTCCCCATGGAACTCATATACGGGTCACCTCGAGTGCTCGCTTATGATGAGCTCGAGCAAGAGCAGCTGCGGCAAGATGACGCGCTGCTCCTTGAGGAAGACCGTCTCCAGGCTGCTGTGCGAGCCGCTCGCTACCAGCAAGCTCTGCGCCGCTACCATAGCCGCAGAGTCAATGCCAGGAGTCTCGAGGAAGGCGACCTTGTTCTTCGGCGCGTTCAGTCGGCCAAGAATTCCAACAAGTTGACGCCGAAGTGGGAAGGCCCTTATCGGGTGAAACGAGTCACTAGGCCCGGCGCTGTCCGCCTTGAGACCGAAGATGGCATTCCGGTGAGCAACTCCTGGAACATCGAGCATCTTCGTAAGTTTTACCCATAAGGTGCGGTTGTCGGACCCTGTCCGGCAACCACCTTTCTGTACAAGTCTTGCCGCTGTTGCATGTAATCCTTTGTACAGAGCCGGGCGCAGACCCCATGCATTAGTAAAGTTCATGTGCCCCGCACATCTTGTCAGCTTTCTTTTATGCTATAATCCTTTTTCGCATATATTATCTAACACTTTGTGCAGCACTAGAACCCGGTAAGCGATAACGAGCCCAAGGCTCCATATCATTACTTTATTTCTCTGTTTCTTTCTCAAAAGAAGGAAGGTTCCCTCGCCCACAAGGTTTACCGGGGGGGAAGGAGAAGATAATGGTGTGGACCAGGCCGTTCAAGAAGGTTTCTCCTTGCCGGGAAGCAGACGACAGAAAAGCTAAGTTGCTAAAGCTTGAGCAATCAGTTTTTTAAGTTTTTGAGTTATTTTCCTTGAACGACCGTGCTTTGTATGGAAAACCTGTGCGCGGAGGAACCAACTCGTAGCTAGTTGCGCCTTTATTTTGTTTCGAGCCCGCTCAACAACTTAAGTGAGTTGCTAGCGCCCTTACTTTGCTTCGAGTCCACTCAGCAACTTAAGTGAGCTGCTAGTGCCCTTACTTTGTTTCGAGTTCGCTCAACAACTTAAGAGAGCTGCAACTAGTTGCGACAAAGTTGCTTGTCGGTAGCGACCCCGCCAGCAGGCTGCTGAAGTTCCGCACTCAGCGTTCGCGGCAAGGGTGCCTGCACCGGCAAGTTTCCCTAGAAAGCGTAGGGCAAGACCATACAAAGCCAAGAGTCGAGTAAAGGAAGTAACACAGCAATTTTCTGCCTAAGATAGAGTTATATTACAAAAATAACTTGTCGCGCCTCTAATAAAGTGTTCCCATGACATGACTGGCAGCGACAAGAAAAGAAGAAAACGGACGGCCTAATCTACGCGACCGCCGTCAACCCTTTTGACCTCGTTCACCCTATCCACAATGGGTGCGACGAGGGCCTTAAGTGCGTCAAGATCAGCATCCGCCGGCAGCTTCTTGAGGACATTGGTGAGGTTGAGGCCCGGATTGCGGAAGGCCACCTTCACCAGCACCTTCTCCAGAACTCTAGCACAAATCGAGCGTGACTCGTCGGCCAACTGCTTTGGGATCCTTTCCCAGAGTTGCTGGAGCGCCGCCGCCATGCCTTTGAAGAACAGAGTGAGCTTGGCGCTGGGTTGGAGGTTCTCGTCGGAGGAGTACCCGAAGCCTTCCACCCCCAATTGCACCAGCTCCTCTTCGATAACTGCAGCAATGTCCACGAGGCCCTCCGTCCAGAGCTCCACAGTATCTCTGAGAAGATTCTGGGTTTCGGCGGCCCTCGCCAACAGCGCCTCGTTGGCCTCGATGTCCTTCTTCAAGTCTGCCTCCCGTTTCCTGGCGCTGTCCAACGTCTCCGTCAAGGTGGCCAGCTTCAGCTCTAGATCAGCATTGGAATCCTTGGCGGCACGCAGCTCTTTGCCCTTCTCGGAGAGTTGGCCCTGTAGCTCGCCGTGGGCAAGGGCGTCCTTCTCGCTCTAGCTTGAGCGCGGCAAGCTCTTCGCCACCAACCTTCAGATCAACTTCTAGCTGCGCCACTTTTACCTTCAATTCTTTCTTGGTGGCCTCGGCAGCCGCAGCCGCATCCTTTGCCTCTTGGAGCGTCCCGCCAAGTGCCCGTTCGCGCGCGGCAAGCTCCTCTTCGTGGCTGTCGAGGTTCACTTTCCGCTGAGTCAGCTCGCCTTCTCGCGCGTACAGCTTCTCGCCGGTGAGCCGTTGCTGCTATTCGGCCTCAGCTTTCTCGAGGAGGAAGGCCTTCCGCTCCTCAGCAAGCTGCTCCCGCTCCTCCGCCAAGGCCCGGAGAGTTTCTTGGCGAAGACCCCGGAGCTCCTCCGCGCGCTTCTCTATGTCCACGCTCGCCCTCGCGACAAGCGCTTCCCGGGACTCCAACTTGACCTGGCGGGCGCGGTAGAGCGCCAGCAGCCTCCGTAGCAGCCGCTCCTCCTCAGGCTCGCCGCTGCTGCTTCCCGGCGAGTCGAAGATCGACAACCCGGCGGAGGCAAGCACCTCCCCATCCAGAGCTTCTCCTTCCACCGGTGCCCTGGAGCTCGACATCCAGGGGAGCTTGATGAAGATGCCCTCGCCAGCCTTCAGATAGGCGCCGGACTGGGGCTCCTCGGAGCCTGACGTTGCGGCAGCGGCGGAGGGATCGGCGGTCGGTGCAGCGCCCGATGCTCCTGCGGCCTCAGGGCCGTCAGTGCGATCGCCAGATCCCCCGCCAGCTTCTTCGGCAGCAGTCTTGGCGGCCTCTTCGCCGGCGGGCACGTCAGCGCCGGCTCCTTCTTCGGTGGCCGCGGCATCATCAGTATTGCCGCGCGCGCCTTCCTCGCCGCCCGCTTCGGTCTCCATCAGATCCGTGGAGGGTGGGTCTGACAACCAAAGAAGAAGGAGAAATCAAACAAGTGTTCGAGAAGAGAAATCAGCAGAAGACTACAAGGAAAGTTTCGGGCAAGAAGGGCTACCTGTGCTGGGATCTGCCGTCGTGACCTCCACCACCGGCGGATCGTTAGCGTTGTCCCTTGCCGGAGACTCCTCCCTTGCCGGAGGCTCCTCCCTTACCGGAGGACGCTCCCTTGCCGGGGAGTCCGCCCTTGGCGGCGTAGTCAAAGCAGACGACGAGTCGGAGATCACCACGCCCTCCTGATCAAGCTGTTATGCTCCTGCACAAACAAACCAGTGATCAGATGTCAACAAAGGAAAAGAGCAACCACGCGCACCCAGGAGCAGAAAGTAAACCATATGCTCACGCTGGGGGCTGCGCTGGGGGCTGCTCTGCGAAGTGGTGGCCGGATCCGGCAAGGTGGTCTCGGGCGCGCTTCCTGTCGTCGCAGTGGGCTCGTCCTTAATGACCACCACCTGAGCCTTGGCCCTCTTCGCCGCCCTCTGGGACAGAGTCCTGAAAAGGGAGAGTCCAGGATGGGTCAGATCAGATGCAAGATAACACCAGCAAGTTGAAGAACTACCAGAACAACAAGGGAATCTTACTCTTCTTCATCTTCCTCGTCGGAGCTAAGCGCGGAGAGGTCGAAGTTCGGCCCATATCCGGCACAACGAGGTGGAGGGGTGGGATCCCTTGGCCGCTTGGCGGGGGCTGCGGTGCCAGCCCGAGACGACCCCGCTTCAGTTGTCGCTGCGGCAGGAGGCGCTCCCACGGCAACCGTACTTGCCACGGTAGAGCGCGTCGCGCGATGCTGCGGCTATTGGCCCACTTGCCGCCCTGCTACGTCGCCAACCCTGTGGAGGCGCCTTCTTGGCTGTGCTGCGGGCCCTGCTCGCGGCAAGCTCCTCGGATATGGCGGGCTGCTCGCACCCTCGGCGGGTTCGTTCGACTTGGCGTCGGGCGCAACGAGCTCTTCTTCCTCTTCGGGCTGCTCCCGTTCGGCAATACTCATCGCCAACGCCGCGTCCGCTTCCTCCATGGTGAACCCGAATTCACCCGCGGCCGCGGCTGCCGCCGCCTCTTCCGCCCTGGTGGCGATGCGCTCCATCTCTTGCTCAGTGGTGTCGCGGGTGAGGAGCTTCTTCTTGTCAGCATTGACCGCCACCTCCACTAGGCTGTCAAAGAACTGCTGCATGACGTCGCCGGCGGGCTCCTGCCAAGTTGGAGCGATCCCGTGCGAGTCACACAACGGCATCATGGCGCAGATGCGGTCGCGCGAAGAGTTGTTGCATAGAGGAACGACGCCTGCCGGCAACCTGAACCACTCGGGATGCTGTGGGTCGTGCTTGAATATCTCCTTGAGTATCCCGTCCAACTCCATGACGGTGAAATTGAAGTTGAGGCCTGGGCACAACCTCATGATATCTGCCGGGCCTCCAAATTCCCAGACGGGTCTCCCCCTCGCCTGCAGAGGGGCGATCCGCCGACGAAGGAAATCTGCGCCAACAGCTCCTACAGTCAGCCCGGCAAGCCTGAGGCGCAAGATCCGAGTGATGGCGATCGTCAGCTTGTCGTCGTCTACGGACAAAGCGCTCCAATCATTGCCACGCACTGCTGGGGCTTGGCGCAGGGCGGTGAACGGCTGTGGGCTCTCTTCTACAACCTAGCACCAATCAGCTCTCCACTCGTCCCACTTGCTGCGGAGCTCCCCCTCCAGATAGGTCTCCTTCTTGCCGGCCCGCGAGATCCAGGCGATCCCGCCGGCAAGAGGTTCCCCTCTCTCAACACGAGGCATAAAGAAATGGCGGAAGAGAGCTACGTTGGGGTGGACTCCGACAAAGTTTTCGCATAGATGGGCGAAAACTGACATGGTCAGGACGGCGTTGGGGGTGAAGTCAAGGAGGTGGAGTCCATAGGTGTTCATGACGTCGCAAAAGAAATCAGAGAATGGCGGGCAGAGCCCGCAGTAGAAGAACACGGTGAAGAAAGGATACCCGCCAACTGGAGCTGCTTGCGAGGCGACGGCGGAGAGTACCTTCGTGCGCGGATGCGCCCGCGTCTCCGTCGACCAGAAGAGATAGTACCACTCCCTCAGCTCCTCCACGGAGAGCTCGGGGGGGAAAGTGGCCCGCTCCTTCCGCAGCGCCTCAAGCTGCTGCGCTTCGGTCGACTTCACAGCTTTCCCGGCCGCGGCCTTCGTGGCCTTCCCCTTCCCGGACTTCGGAGGCATAGCGGAGGCAGTGGGGGAGATCGACGGCGCTGGTGGTGGCGACGGCGACGGGAGCGGAGCGCTGCTCTCTTTCGACTTTGCAAGCGGAAGAGGGCGGCGGAGGTTTCTGAGATTGCAGCAGCAAATGGCGAAGATAGGGGAAATACCGCTGTTTCCCCTGCTTATAAGGGGGACGGGGCGGACGTTTCGACCTTCCAAGTAAACAACCACCCACGATCTCTCCCACGACGCCGCGATTAACGCGGGCCATTGCGGTGGGCGCGGTGGATACGGAGTTAATTTCGGCATGACCTAGGCCGCGCGTGCCCGTGCATTGTTTTGGGCCTGGCCTAACAGCGCTCGGCACCGTGTATGGCCCAGGCCCGGGGGCTCCTATCGGTGTACTAGAGTAGGGGTACCCTAGTACCCCGAACTTGTGCACGGGCAGTCGCAGCACCCCGCGGCAAGGCTTGCCAAGTGACCGCCAAGACCCTCCGTGGATCCCTTGAAGACCATTCAAGAACAAAGTACTCAAACCAAGGCTCCGGCAAGAGGAGCTTGCCGGGAGGGCCAACCAAGGCCCCGGCAAGAGGAGCTTGCCGGGAAGGACTACCAAGGCCCCGGCAATAGGATCTTGCCGGGAAGAGACAAGACCCCGACAAGAGGAGCTTGTCGGGAAGGCTACTCAAGGCATACCAAGAAAGCTTGCCTCGACGCGCCCTGCGTCCCGGCAAGATCCGGCGAGCGACAAGCTTCCGGACACGACAAGACGACGGCCGCGACAAGGAGCTTGCCACGGGAAACCCCCACTTCGTACCCGCGCTCCAGCACACCTGCTAACGTGTCGCTCTGGGACTCTCCCGAGCACACGTGGCAGGAGGCCGTGCAGCTAGGGGTACGTGGTGGCAAGCGGAGACAAAGAGAAGCCCATCGTGGCAAACGGTGGCGCTCCTAACGGTCACCTTTTGCACTGTTTAGGAGACTCAGACAGGCATTTAATGCCCTTGTCCCCTGCCGTCAGAGTTAGGTAGGGTGCACTGTATCCACAGTAGCGGTAGCTGCACCTACCACATCCTTTTCCATTTCTACCCTTTTAGTCTACGTTGCCACCTGTGGGTAACCCCTTGAAAGTATAAAAGGAGGCCCAAGCGCAACGTAGAAGGGGTTCGGCCAGTTCGGCTCACTCGAAAGACCAGAAACACTCCCACGCTCAGTCTGGTAGCGTCGATCGCTCCTGAGCAAAGATTCAATACACACAAACAAGCAGCAGTAGGGTTTTACGCATCCGTGCGGCCCGAAGCTGGGTAAAATCCCCCCCACGTGCACCGCCTTGATCCGCTCTTTGTGCGCTCTCCGCCTCCCACTGAACCCAAAGGGGCCCTGTCCCCATAGGTGTTGGTGGAATCAGCACCCCCCGACACTTGACGGAGTCGATACCTTCATGCATATCAATCAAAGTATCCCAAATTTTGAAAGCACAAGTGCTCCCTAGGTGGTTTTGATAATTGATGACAACATATCTCTTGTTGGACTAACATTTCTATCTAGCATGTTTCAGATAAGTTCAACAATGGAGTGGCATGGACTAAAGGTTGTGGGAACTCCTTCAAGATGCTAAGGACAAAGGATTGGCTAAAGCTTCAAGCTCAAGACTCTTCATTTTACATTTTAGTGATCCAAGATCACATTGAGTCCATAGGAAAAGCCAATACTATCAAGGAGGGATGAGGTGTTGCTTAATGAGCCTCTTGCTTCATGTGCTTAATGATATGCTCCAAAATCCTCAGCTACTTTCCCACTTCCACAAATGACCTAAACCCTAAGCCAAACACGGTCATACCGATTCTTTCTATCCGGCGCCACCGAGTTTCACATGTCATAAGCCACTGCCAAACCCTAATCAGTTCGGTCTCACCGATGGGATCTCGGTCTCACCGAGATTGCAATGTAAACTCTCTGTTTCCTTTTTGTAACTTTTCGGTCTCACCGAAAGAGCAAATCGGTCCCACCGAGTTTACCTGACCAACTCTCTGGTTAGCTTATTACCAAACTCGGTCTCACCGAGTTTGTGTAATCGGTCTCACCGAGATTATGTTATGCCCAAACCCTAACCATATCGGTCCTACCGAGTTGCATGTCAGTCCCACCGAAAATCTCTAACGGTCACTAGGTTTACCTTTTCGATCCGACCGAGTTTGTTGATTTGGTCCCACCGAGATTGGAAACTGTGTGTAATGGTTGGATTTTGTGTGGAGGCTATATATACCGCTCCACCTCCTCTTCATTCGTGGAGAGAGCCATGAGACTAAGCCTACACTTCCAGCATCCTATTTCTGAGAGAGAACTACCTACTCATGTGTTGAGGCCAAGATATTCCATTCCTACCATATGAATCTTGATCTCTAGCTTTCCCCAAGTTGCTTTCCACTCAAACCTTCTTTCCACCAGATCCAAATCCTAAGAGAGAGAGTTGAGTGTTGGGGAGACTATCATTTGAAGCACAAGAGCAAGGAGTTCATTACCTACACACCATTTGTTACTTCTTGGAGAGTGGTGTCTCCTAGATTGGCTAGGTGTTACTTGGGAGCCTCCGACAAGATTGTGGAGTTGAACCAAGGAGTTTGTAAGGGCAAGGATATCGCCTACTTCGTGAAGATCTACCGCTAGTGAGGCAAGTCCTTCGTGGGCGATGGCCATGGTGGGATAGACAAGGTTGCTTCTTCATGGACCCTTCGTGGGTGGTTGCTTCTTCGTGGACCCTTCGTGGGTGGAGCCCTCCGTGGACTCGCGCAACCATTACCCTTCGTGGGTGGAGCCCTCCGTGGACTCGCGCAACCGTTACCCTTCGTGGGTTGAAGTCTCCATCAACGTGGATGTAGGATAGCACCACCTATCCGAACCACGGGAAAAACATCCGTGTCTCCAATTGCGTTTGAATTCTCCAAACCCTTCCCTTTACATTCTTGCAAGTTGCATGCTTTATTTTCCGCTGCCTATACACTATTTGCATGCTTTCTTGATATGTATTGTGAATGTTGAAATTATGCCTAAACTCCACTTAAACCGAAAAAGCTTAAAAATTGCAACTTTAGCATTAAGTGTCTAATCACCCCCCCTCTAGACACATCTACTTCAAGATCCTACAAGTGGTATCAGAGCTTTGGTCTCCATTGCCTTGGTTTAATCACCATTGGAGGAAGATGGATGTGTCTACTTTAGGGAGTCTTAGACATAGAGTGCCTATTCTTGATGGAGAGTATTTTCACGAGTGGAAAAATGAGATGCTTGTAATCTTCAATCAATATCATTTGAACAAGTATATTGCTAGTCCTTGTGCACCTCATATTTATCCTTTGCATCCTACCCTAGATGAAGATATTGACATGATTCGCAATCTTAGAACTATTGAGCTCATCATTAGAGGATTGCCCAAAAATTTGATTGCTAATTTGCCTACTCTTAATTGTGCCTATACTATATGGAAATTTCTTGAGGAACGATTTCCCGATCATTCCTTGAAAAATTTGGATGAAATTCTCCATAAATCTATTGCCTTGAGTAAGATGAACTCTAGTGATCCTAGTTTTGGTGATTATCTATTTGAGCTTGCCAATCTCAAGCGAGCTAAAGGAGATGTTGGAATCATTAGTGATATCATATTCAAAGCTATAAGAATTCATAAAGGTGACCACTTTGATGATCATTTATCTAATGAATTACCCTCTCTAGGAAATGATGAGTCACAAGATCATGGTGAACATGGATACTATGATGATGATGATGATAGTGACTTCTATCTTTATGATGCAATGAGACATTTTGGTCTTATGGCAAATCTTCGGGGATATGAGTCAGGAGGAAAGGAATGGGTTCTTGATAGAGGATGTACTGATCATATGACCGGAGATGAAGAGATGTTCCGTGAGCTTGCTGAAAATGACGGCCCTCGAAAATATGTCACCTTTGGTGATAATTCAAAGGGTAAAGCGGTTGGCCTTGGTAAGGTGGCCATCTCACATGATAGTTCCATTCAAAATATCATGCTCGTTGAATCTCTTGGCTACAACTTACTTTCAGTATCTAGACTTGCTAATTTCGGTTTGAATGTCCTATTTACTGAGGTAGAGTGCCAAGTATTTCGTCGAGACAATCATAAAATGGTCTTTACCGGTATGCGTAGAGGTGATCTTTACATTGTCGATTTCCCTAAAAAGGCACAACCTAAAACTTGCTTTATTGCTAAATCCTCAGAAGGTTGGTTCTGGCATAGACGACTAGGTCACGTTGGCATGAGAAACCTTGACAAGCTTATTAAAGGAAATCATATCCTTGGAGTTAACGATGTCATATTTGATAGGGATAGACTTTGCAGTGCTTGTCAAGCAGGTAAACAGGTTGGAGGAAGACATCCCGTGAAGAACATCATGACCACAAGGAGGCCACTCGAGCTACTTCATATGGATCTTTTTGGTCCCAACGCCTACAAGAGTCTCGGTGGAAATTATTTTGGTCTAGTTATAGTTGATGATTTTTCAAGATTTACGTGGGTGTTCTTTCTTAATGACAAGTCGCAGGTCCAGAAGATCTTCAGAAACTTCGCTAGGAAGGCCCAAAATTAGTTTGATGTGAAGATCAAGAAGGTTCGGAGTGACAACGGAACGGAGTTCAAGAACGCAAATGTGGACACCTTTCTTGACGAAGAAGGGATTTCACACGAGTTCTCGGCTACGTACACACCTCAACAAAATAGAGTTGTTGAGAGGAAGAACCGGACGCTCATCGAAATGGCAAGAACGATGCTTGATGAATACAAGATGCCGAAGCACTTTTGGGCAGAAGCGGTTGAGACAGCTTGTCACGCAACAAATCGCTTGTATCTTCACAAGCTACTCGACAAGACGGCATACGAGCTCCTCACCGGTAACAAACCCCAAGTTGGATACTTTCGAGTATTCGGCTCAAAGTGCTACATTCTTGATAAGCATCATCGTTCAAAGTTTGCTCCTAAATCTCATGAAGGTTTCCTACTTGCTTATGGCTCAAACTCTCACACTTATCATGTCTACAACAATTTCACCCGAAAGGTTGAAGAGACGGTAGATGTGAAGTTTGATGAATCTAATGGCTCGCAAGTAGAGCAATTGACAATTGATGTAGGAGACAAAGACCCTTCAGAAGCAATCCAAGACTTGTCCATTGGCAAAATTCGTCCAACGGAGGTGAAGGAGAGTACTTCATCCGTCCAAGTGGAAGCTTCTACTTCACGACAAAGTGAACCAAGAATTGACATGGAAGCATCCACAAGTGGGACACACCAAGATGAAGAAAACGAGGAAATACATCAAGACGAACATCAACAACCTCCTTCTCCACCACGACAAGAGAACGACAACGTCAACAATGAAGAAGACCAAGAAGAAGAACAAGATGAAGAAGATGTTCAACAAAGACCCAAGCAAAAGCTCTCACAAGTTCGAGCAAGAATTGCCAAAGATCATCCCGTCGAGCAAATCTTAAATGATATACAAACCGGGAGAATCACTCGCTCAAAGACTCATTTAGCTAACTTTTGTGAAAACTATTCATTCATCTCTAGCATTGAACCTATGAAGGTTGAAGAAGCATTGGAAGATCCGGATTGGATACACACTATGCATGAAGAGCTACACAACTTTGAGAGAAACCAAGTTTGGACATTAGTTGAGAAGCCCGACAACAACCACAACATCATTGGTACCAAATGGGTGTTTCGCAACAAGCAAGATGAAGATGGACAAGTGGTTCGCAACAAATCACGTCTCGTCGCCCAAGGATACACACAAGTCAAAGGTATGGACTATGGTGAGACATATGGTCCCGTTGCTAGACTTGAGTCCATTTGCATCTTACTTGCCTATGCTAATCACCATAATATCACCTTGTACCAAATGGACATCAAAAGTGCTTTTCTAAATGGTGAAATGGAGGAGGAAGTTTATGTCAAACAACCTCCCGGTTTTATCAATCCTAAGAAACCAAATCATGTTTACAATCTTCACAAAGCTCTTTATGGTCTTAAACAAGCTCGTAGAGCATGGTATAAATGCTTGACCAAGTTCCTTATTACAAGTGGTTTTAAAATTGGTAAAATTGATTCTACTCTTTTTACTAAAAGGGTTAATGGAGAACTATTTGTATGCCAAATTTATGTCGATGATATCATATTTGGTTCAACTAACCCTCTCTTTAGTGAAAAGTTTGGAAAGCTAATGTCAGAGAAGTTTGAGATGTCTATGATGAGTGAACTCAAATTCTTTCTCGGTTTGCAAATCAAGCAAACTAAGGAAGGTACATTTGTCTCTCAAACGAAGTACACCAAGGACTTATTCAAAAAGTTCAATATGCAAGAATGCAAAGGTATGTCTACACCCATGCCTACTAGTGGACATAATGATTTGACCAAAGATGGTGAACCGGTTGATCAAAATGTTTATCGCTCTATGATTGGTTCATTGTTATACCTATGTGCTTCACGTCCCGATATTATGCTAAGTGTGTGCATGTGTGCACGATATCAAGCTGCTCCTAAAGAATGTCATCTTAAGGCTGTGAAAAGGATAGTGAGATATTTAATCCATACACCAAATTTTGGCATTTGGTATCCTAAGAGGTCTTCTTTTGATCTTGTTGGCTATTCCGACTCGGATTATGCCGGAGACAAGGTTGATAGAAAGTCCACTTCGGGTACTTGTCAATTTGTTGGTAGATCTCTTGTGTCTTGGTCTTCCAAGAAACAAAACTCGGTATCCTTATCCACCGCCGAAGCGGAATACATTGCCGCTGGTTCATGTTGTGCTCAATTACTTTGGATGACCCAAACTCTTAAAGATTATGGGATTTATGTGAAACATGTTCCACTGCTTTGTGACAATGAAAGTGTTATCAAAATTTGTCATAATCCTGTACAACATTCTCGAACTAAGCATATTGAAGTTCGTCATCATTTCATTCGAGATCATGTTGCTAAGGGTGACATTGATCTTAAGCATGTTCACACCGATAAGCAATTAGCGGATATATTTACTAAACCTCTTGATCAGAAAGTGTTTTGCAGGTTGAGAGGAGAATTGAACATCATTGATGCTTCGAACTTGGAGTAGAAACTCCATTGGATACATGCAAGACATGAGCTTATGACTAATCCCTGATATATCTATTATGATAACTATCTTATGTCTTGGATATATTTGCACCTTGCATGTTGTCTAACCCATGTAGGTGCTTGGTTGAATCTAATTCCATGAGATTGCGACTCACTCACATCTTGAGCAATCTCTACATCACCAAGACTCTACACAATGGTGGTTGAAGACAAGGAAGCACAAAACCATTCAAACATATCCTTTGAGAAATTCTATGTTGAGCTTCATGATTGTCATTTTTGGATACACAAGTGCTCTTCATTACAAGAACTAACCCATGTAGGTAGATGAACTCAAACTCCAAGTGGTGCTCCCAACTCTTGATGAGCTACATCAACCTTGAGCACCCACACAAGTTCAACTACATGAGCAAGAACCACACCACCACCCAAGGTATGTTATTCCATCTTAGAGAATCTTTACTCCAAGACATGAGTCAAAGCAACTCAACAAGATGTGAATACATCAAGATGCTTAAACGAAAAATGGTAACCCCATTTTGAGCATAAACGATGAGTATGACCTATGATCAAGTGTTCTCACTTGACTCCTAAGTCAATATACTCTAACATAGGTGACTATGTCACCGCCCAACTCTAGATGAAGTTCTCTTGTGTTCTTTTTGTGTGTATCTCATGCATGTTTAGTTTCTTTCTCTTTTTCAAAAAAAAAACTCCATCTAGATTTTTCAGTCTCTTCTCTTTTCTTTCTGTTTATGTTCTGCATTTTCTGCATTTAATTCCTTGCAAATCCTTCAGGTAATTCATTGCAAATCTTTGTGAGATCCTACATGTCTAGTGAGCTGAGGTGACAAGTGTTTTTCTCTGTGTGAACTCGGTTTCACCGACTTGTAATTTTCGGTCCAACCGAATCTTTTCGGTGCCACCAAAACATACCACTCGGTGCCACCGACTTCGCAACAGGAAAAATAGTTTGCCACTTGTTCTATATTTCTTCTGATCCAGCTCTACTCAATGAATCTTGTCCTCTACAAGCATCACAGTTTTATCCATTGCTTTGTGCTGAGTCTCAAGGACCAAACCTATACGATGGATTCCATAAAGCCCTTCTTGGAAATTGATGTCAAAGGGGGAGAGAGAGATCACATCAAAGCTTGTAGGAGAGAGAGATCACATCAAGGGAGAGAAAAAGTCTCAAGGACCAAACCTACAAGAGAGAAAGTATTAAGGGGGAGAGAGAGACTTCCAGGGGGAGAGAATACTCAAGGATCCCAGATGCTTGATGTTCAAGAGGAGAGATGTCACATGCCTTTTTGGGGGAAAGACATGTATTTGCATTAAGTTCTATCCATTTGTATCTTTCAGCTATGATTTTCTATTCCCTATCTTCTCCCAATATCCCATGTAAGATATAGGGGGAGCAAGACACCTAAGGGAAAGAAATCAGTCAAATTCATTGCATATCTTTATTCTTGGGGACATGTTGAATCCAATGTGGTACCTTGTACTCACTCTCTACATGTCATCCCAGTCTTGGTATTCTTGTGGTTTCTTTTGTTTGCTCTGGCTAGTGGATGTACCTGTGTTATCTAACTTTGTTTGTGTAGGTTCATTCCATCCTAAGCCAACTCAAGACCACAAGGTAAGTATATGCATCAAAATCATGAGTATGAGGAGTTCTTGCTTATGTACATACTGTTTGCAAGAAGGACTCATGAGCATGAAGGTATTTTCCTTGATAATCTTTTGCTCTAATGCATATGGCTAAGATACATGTAACACATTGCCTACTCTGTCATGGTTATGCTCTCACATGCCTCTATATTTCATATTTACATGAGTGCATACATGTAGGGGGAGCCTATGCTTGTTACATGTCCTTCCAAAGCTTTACTTGCTGTTCTTTATATCTTTATCTAAAGCTTTGATTTATGTTGCCATCAATTACCAAAAAGGGGGAGATTGAAAGCACAAGTGCTCCCTAGGTGGTTTTGATAATTGATGACAACATATCTCTTGTTGGACTAACATTTCTATCTAGCATGTTTCAGATAAGTTCAACAATGGAGTGGCATGGGACTAAAGGTTGTGGGAACTCCTTCAAGATGCTAAGGACAAAGGATTGCTAAAGCTTCAAGCTCAAGACTCTTCATTTTACATTTTAGTGATCCAAGATCACATTGAGTCCATAGGAAAAGCCAATACTATCAAGGACGGATGAGGTGTTGCTTAATGAGCCTCTTGCTTCATGTGCATAATGATATGCTCCAAAATCCTCAGCTACTTTCCCACTTCCACAAATGACCTAAACCCTAAGCCAAACTCAGTCATACCGATTCTTTCTACCCGGCGCCACCGAGTTTCACATGTCATAAGTCACTGCCAAACCCTAATCAGTTCGGTCTCACCGATGGGATCTCGGTCTCACCAAGATTGCAATGTAAACTCTCTGTTTCCTTTTTGTAACTTTTCGGTCTCACCGAAAGAGCAAATCGGTCCCATCGAGTTTACCTGACCAACTCTCTAGTTAGCTTATTACCAAACTCGGTCTCACCGAGTTTGTGTAATCGGTATCACCAAGATTATGTTATGCCCAAACCCTAACCATATCGGTCCTACCGAGTTGCATGTCAGTCCCACCGAAAATCTCTAACGGTCACTAGGTTTACCTTTTCGGTCCGACCGAGTTTGTTGATTCGGTCCCACCGAGATTGGAAAACTGTGTGTAACGGTTGGATTTTGTGTGGAGGCTATATATACCCCTCCACCTCCTCTTCATTCGTGGAGAGAGCCATGAGACTAAGCCTACACTTCCAGCATCCTATTTTTGAGAGAGAACTACCTACTCATGTGTTGAGGCCAAGATATTCCATTCCTACCATATGAATCTTGCTCTCTAGCTTTCCCCAAGTTGCTTTCCACTCAAACCTCCTTTCCAAATCCTAAGAGAGAGAGTTGAGTGTTGGGGAGACTATCATTTGAAGCACAAGAGCAAGGAGTTCATTACCTACACACCATTTGTTACTTCTTGGAGAGTGGTGTCTCCTAGATTGGCTAGGTGTTACTTGGGAGCCTCCGACAAGATTGTGGAGTTGAACCAAGGAGTTTGTAAGGGCAAGGAGATCGCCTACTTCGTGAAGATCTACCGCTAGTGAGGCAAGTCCTTCGTGGGCGATGGCCATGGTGGGATAGACAAGGTTGCTTCTTCATGGACCCTTTGTGGGTGGTTGCTTCTTCGTGGACCCTTCGTGGGTGGAGCCCTCCGTGGACTCACGCAACCATTACCCTTCGTGGGTGGAGCCCTCCGTGGACTCGCGCAACCGTTACCCTTCGTGGGTTGAAGTCTCCATCAACGTGGATGTAGGATAGCACCACCTATCCGAACCACGGGAAAAACATCCGTGTCTCCAATTGCGTTTGAATTCTCCAAAACCTTCCCTTTACATTCTTGCAAGTTGCATGCTTTATTTTCCGCTGCCTATACACTCTTTGCATGCTTGCTTGATATGTACTGTGAATGTTGAAATTATGCCTAAACTCCACTTAAACCGAAAAAGCTTAAAAATTGCAACTTTAGGATTAAGTGTCTAATCACCCCCCCTCTAGACACGTCTACTTCAAGATCCTACAAATTTCCTTTGCATTCTTAAGACGGCTGATTTTGTTGAATTCTTCGGGGCACAATCCGTTGAAGAGAATATCACAAGCTTGAGCATTGTATTGCAGCATCTTCAACTCTTCCGCGGTAGCTTCACGGTTCGGTTCTCTCCCATCAAAGAATTCACCCTGCAAGCCAATACACACAATAGCCCAAACGGCGGGGTTATGTCCAAGAATATGCATTTTCATCTTATGCTTCCAACTAGCAAAATTTGTACCATCAAAGTAAGGACCTCTACGGTGGTAATTTCCCTCGCTGGACGCCATACTCTCCTAGGTTGTGAAACCAAGGCTATGACTAACAAAAGCTATGGAAATCAAAGCAAATGGAAACCGAAGCTCTGATACCACTTGTAGGATCGAAAGTATGTCTAGAGGGGGGTGATTAGACTACTTGACCAAATAAAAATCTAGCCTTTTCCCAATTTTAGTTCTTGGCAGATTTTAGCTACTTTGCACAAGTCAAGCAATCAACCTACACATGCAATTCTAAGAGTATAGCAGCAGAAAGTAAAACAATTGCATATGAAGGTAAAGGGAGGAGTTTGAGGGAGCAAACGCAATGTTGACACGAAGATTTTTGGCATGGTTCCGATAAGTGGTGCTATCGTACATCCACGTTGATGGAGATTTCAACCCACGAAGGGTAACGGTTGCGCGAGTCCACGGAGGGCTCCACCCACGAAGGGTCCACGAAGAAGCAACCTTGTCTATCCCACCATGGCCGTCACCCATGAAGGACTTGCCTAACTCGGGTAGATCTTCACACAGTAGGCGATCTCCTTGCCCTTAAAAACTACTTGGTTCAACTCCACAATCTTGACAGAGGCTCCCAAGTGACACCTAGCCAATCTAGGAGACACCACTCTCCAAGAGGTAACAAATGGTGTGTTGATGATGAACTCCTTGCTCTTGTGCTTCAAATGATAGTCTCCCCAACACTCAACTCTCTCTCATAGGATTGGATTCGGTGGAAAGTAGATTTGAGTGGAAAGCAACTTGGGGAAGGCTAGAGAACAAGATTTATGTGGTAGGAATGGAATATCTTTACCTCAACACAAGTGTAGGTGGTTCTCTCTCAGAAAATGTATGTTGGAAGTGTAGGCATGTTCTGATGGCTCTCTCCATGAATGAAGAGTGGGTGGAGGGGTATATATAGCCTCCACACAAAATCTAACCCTTACACACAATTTACCAAACTCGGTAGGACCGAATCATGAAACTCGGTTGGACCGATTTAGTTCAAAATGTGAGCGTTAGGATTTTCGGTGGGACCGACATGTCAACTCGGTGGGACCGATGTCATTAGGGTTAGGGCATAACTTAATCTTGGTGAGACCGATTACACAAACTCTGTTAGACCGATTTTGGTAATAGACTAACCAGAGAGTTGGTCAGGCAAACTCGGTGGGACCGATTCGCTCATCTCGGTTGGACCGAAATGTTACAAAAGGGAAACAGAGAGTTTGCATTGCAATCTCGGCGGGACCGATCACTCATCTCGGTTTGACTGAAACATTACGAAGGGAAACAGAGAGATTACAATCCCATATCAATGAGACCGAGATCCCTATCGGTGAGACCAAAAAGACCAGGGTTTCTGGCAGTGGCTATGTCAAGAGAACTCGGTGGCGCCGGATAGAAAGTTTCGGTAGGGCCGAGTTTGACTTTTGGTTTGGGACATATGTGGATATGAGAAAGTAGTTGAGGGCTTTGGAGCATATCACTAAGCATTTTGAGCAAGAAACTCATTAAGAAACATCTCACCCCCTCTTGATAGTATTGGCTTTTCCTATAGACTCAATGTGATCTTGGATCACTAAAATGAAAAATGTAGAGTCTTGTGCTTTGAGCTTGAGCCAATCCTTTTGTCCTTGGCATTTTGAGGGGTCCACTTTTCTAATCCATGCCATGCCAATCATTCAGCTTTCCTGAAATATTTATCTTGAAATAGCATTAGCTCAATGAGCTATATGTTGTTAGGAATTACCAAAACCACCCAGGGATAGTTGCACTTTCAGGGAGACACTGCAGTTTACCATCGATGTTTGTTCAAGCGGGGTGCTTTGGCTAATAGAACATTATTGTGCAGTTGCAGGAATCATTCTAATATTTAGGTTTCTTACAATTTGGTCTTGCTCATGTAGGTCCTACTGTTAGAGGCTTAGACCCACTGTTCGACCCATTTTGCATATGGGGAAATGAGATGTCCATGAATATCAGTCAAGTCAAGAAACTCAGAAAGATTGTTAGGATGAAGAAACTTGCGACGAATAACAGCAAGATCTTTGTTTGCACAATGAAGAATATATCAGTCAACTATAGGATGGTACCAAGTCTTTTACCTTGTTTTTACCCCTTGTGCCATTTCAAAATTTACAACAGCGATTTATGCATAGCTTTGTTTTCAGTACTTTTCAAAGCAGTTGACCGATGATTACCTCTCAAACCACCTACATGGTCAAGAGGCGAGGAAGGTATTCATTCAACACCCACGGTACAATATTGAAGTCTTGCTAAAGAGGATGAAGATTGGGCAGGCAATTATCCATAGCCACTGGCCTAAAGTTGAAGGACATTCAACATCACTGAAGGCTCAATATTTGCCTTCCGCTTCTGCAGTTTCCTAGATGAGATTCATCTGTCTATTTACCATGTATGATGCTACTTTCCGAAGGTTTTTGATGCTGCATGTGAAACTTGGTGCTGTTGTGTAATAGCATAACTGAGTGCCGAAGCTATCTGATGTAATTCGATTATGAAATCCTAGTTGCTTTTATACGGATATGAAATATCTGGCGTGTTTTATAAGAAATATTAATTCGATTAGTACATGGATTATCAATAATAGGCTAATTACCCTGCTTATTGGGGTTTTCTATTGCAAACGATTACTCGGATAGCACCATGGGCGATGAACTCCAACAACCCGCACGGTTTCTAGAAAGTAGGCGTGTTCGATCAACTAACAATCACACACGGTTTCTGGCAGCGAACTGTTTGCGTTAGGCCACCTTGACACATGTTTCCACACAAAGAACTATGTGGGATGTACATACCTACAGAAATGATTTTCTGGGATTCGCCGTGTGGGATGTACATACCTACGAAAATGATTTCTGGGATTCACCATGTGGGATGAACATACCTACGGAAATGATTTCTGGGATTCACCGTGTGGGATGTACATACCTACGGAAATGATTTCTGGGATTCACCGTGTGGGATGTACATACCTACAAAAATTATTTCTGGGATTCACCGTGTGGGATGTACATACCTACGGAAATGATTGGGTTTCCATGCCTCGCCCGATCGCACACGTCCCCAGCCTGGGTCCCACAAGGGCCTATCCCCGACGATTTCTGGGTTGTGTGGGAAGGACCCCCCCTATCGCCCACACTCACTTGGCGACGGTTCCAAATGCCGTCGCGGAAAGGGGTTTTAAACCATTTGTTTACGAGCTCGATGTACCAATGATCCCACATAGTATTATGTATAGGCTCGTGTGTGAAAGGTGTAACTATCACACACGCTCTACCTTGGTTAACCATTTGCTTTTATCAACTACATTACACATGATTTTATGAAGAAAACTGTGTGGCATTGGGCTATCCATCACAAGCGCTTTGACTCCAAGAACCGTTTGCAAAGTTCCATGACCCATTTAGCAGGTTTATTAGTTTACAATTCATAATTCCAGTATTATGCAAATTCACATTTCATATCGAACAGATATTTGCCAATTTCATATCAGGCACATAAAAATATTTTAACATCGCAGTATGATAGCTACCTGAAAATAGCACATTACAACATCTTCATAAGAACAATATTAGAACAATATGTACATTTCTCTAATCGAGATCATCGAGACACGTCTAATCCACCTCTACTTTCTGTTAAGTAATAACCTGTTTTGCACTGTCCAACTAGGAAAGTGCCTCCTCCTTCGCCAACACCATCTTAGCAAAGTCTGTTTTAAAAAATCTGAGCTCATTCTCCACCTTCCTCTTTTTATCCCGCATCTTCAAATATTCCTCAACGTTGACAACACTTTCTCTAAGCCTACCTCTGTTCTCTTCCTCATACATGCTCCAGAGCATTGCTAGGCACATCTTCAAAGACTGTGGCCACTCTTGATCAACCCACTCCAAGTAAGAACACTTTCGTTCATCCTATAATATTTAAAACTAGATCAGTAACAACTGTAGGGGAAATGGGTTTATAGCAAAATAGAAAATCACCAATACTTTGAAAAACTGAAGAAACGGATTAATTATGACATATCTTCTCAAAAAGATCAATGTGCAAATGAATTAGTTGCTACTGAGACAACAACCAAATTCTGAAACATCAGAAGCTATTATTAACTACAACAACGCTACAAGTTCTTACTCATGTACTATAAATGACAAATTGAACATTTTATGAGGAAGGTAAATATAACTGCAACAGCATAGCGACAGTGTTTGGATACAGCAAATTGATACTAACAGGTGTGTACATGCACAAATTTAGTAATAGAGAACTAATAGCACTAAGGTTGTCCACTATGTATGACAAAACCTGTGTAAAGACAACTGTTGCTACATCTCACCCTAGTGCCCTGCACTGGCGAGCCGATGCAACGAAAAAATCAAGGACCCAGACTCTGGAGCACCTAGTTGCTCCAATGTCCAGTTCCTTCGTGCCATAAAGATTTAGTATTTTACTGCTTGGCTGCTCAGATGTGTGGACCAAAGTTGGTTGCACAAACAGCTAAAGCAGTGCCAAATAATTTTCTAATGGTACTGCTCATGAGATGGCAACATTTTTAGATACTAGGTACAAACTGTGACACTGTTTTAGGATGCGTTTGGTTTAAGGTGTGGTATGAATAGGTTGGGACTGTGACAGTGTCTGAAATACATCTAACTAATGATTTGTAACAACGAAAGAGGGCCTAACCTTCTCTGCACATGCCAGAAACTTCCTCCCAATGTCCATAGATTCAAATGCAAATAGCTTCATGCATGGAGATTGACGGTGACAACGAGCAGACAGATCTTCGGCCACACCACTCCATTCGTTGCAGCTGATGGTCCTAGGGAGCTACAAGAGGAAGAAATGACTCAAATCGACCATCGGGTTAAAGTCCTTCGTTCCAAGTCATAGCCCGAGAGAGAGAGAGAAGAGAGGCATACCCAGGTGGTGAAGGAGTCGTTGCCGGAGGAGGAACCGCTGGAGAGGTCATTGAAGAAGACCATGGCGACCCCGACGGTAGGATGCGAGACGGCGAGAGCGGGGAAGCAAGAGAGGAAGAGGCTACAGGTTATGAAGGAAGGAAGGAAGGTGGAAACATGGGAAATGTGACTTGTAGTCGGGGAGAAAAGGGTGTGGGGAAGGGGGAGGGGGCGATGTTCCGGGAAACCACAGCCACCTATGGGACCAGAAGGCCCCTTGCTGGTTCGGCAGGGGATGTCGCGTTGCACAAAGAGAAGACAAGCGTGGTGCGGCATGGTAGAGATTATGCAGGCAATTTTACCCAGGTTTGGGCCACCGTGAGGTGTAAAATCCTACTCCTACTTTGGTGGATTGATGGTGGAATGGTGGCGGTGGAACGTAGTACACTTGCCCGGCAGGGGTTGCCTCAGGACGACAGTGGCTACGCGCGTATGGGGGTGTGAGTTATCCAATATTCTCACCCCTTCTATGGTTGCCATGGGACTCCATTTATAGATCAAGGGGTTACCACAATGCCAAAGTAGTCATTACGCACTGATAAGATAGCAAACAGTGTTATCATACCTAACTCTGCGGGCTGATGGGGCGCATTAAATGCACCGCTCAATGTCACATCGTTGGTTGCCCGGCAAGGCTTGCCGGGCCGTTTTGCCAGCTCCACGCCTGCTCGCTTGACACATCGCAGGATGGATGTCACCTATGGGTTTTTCCTATAGGGCGAGGCTGCCATGTGGCGAATGCTGCCACTTAGTCACTTTGCGGCTTGACACCACACTGATCAACAACATGGGTCGTGGTGGAGTGGGTGGTGAGGTGGTCTCATCTCCGTGAGTCCCGGCAGGCCCTGCCGGGACTCCTAGGTTGTCTGCTTCTGGACGTGGCCTCGCCCTTTGCCGGGCTCGCCTGCCCGGCAAGGGAGGCCTTTTTCTTGATAGTACCTTTCTTCTCTCGCTTGATCTTGGTCCCTCTGATTTGTAAGTTAGTCCTCCGAATCTCTTCGTCACTTATACTCTGACTTGGGCTGGTGCTTCAATCTTGTTCCTGTGCGTGTGCATAGTCTGGGCAACAGACCCACGGTTTGTTGCACCGATAGAAGCCCCCGGGCCTGCCCCGAATGCGCTGCCGAGCGTCATTGGGGTAGGGCCTAATAAGTGCACAGGAGGGGGTGTTGAAGAGGCTGGTCTCTTGAGGTTTTCTTTGCTTCTTCATTATCCTTGATTCCAGGTCAGTTTCTGGTTTCCCCGCGCATCGTGTAAAGCCAATAGTGGCGGGGCCTCTCCAGTAATGGCCCGTGAATGACTTTAATGCACGGGGTAGAAACTAGCAATTCATTCTTCCCACCACGCCCTTATCCTTGGCCACGTATGCTTCATGCTTCGCGCGGGGTAGGTAACGGAGGCGCGTGGCATGGGAGAGCATGAAGGTGAGGGCCTGGTCATCTTGAATTGGAGGTGCAGGACATTGGCCGCCTGTTGAGGGAGCGGCTCTCCTCCCCAGCTCGCCTATAAAAGGGGGGAGGAGGGTGGAGTCACTTGTCCTCGCATTCCTCCTCTTTTGTCTTCTGCTTCTTGTTGGATATGCTGAAGAGGAGAGCCTGGGGCCAGCCCCCGGGCTCTTGGTTAGGGATGGTGTTGCCAAACGCTGGCGCTGGCACTCGGGGAGTGAGCCTGGTCCTTACTGCAGCGAATCTCTTGGTTCCTTCGAGGCTCGGCTGGGAGGCGGGGCTGGAGACCGTTGGTAATCCTAGCACTGCCCCTTTTGGAAGTCTTGGGGCTGATGTCGATGAGAGGCGCGCCTTCCTGCCCACCAAGGTGGGGAGTGGTGCACCTCAAGCCCCCTGGCCGTCTCGGACGCTCGCCGTCTCCCCGAGGGAGGCAACGGACTGAAGTCTTGTCGCTTCTCGAGGGCAGCGGTGGTGAGGAGAAAATGAGGGAAGACGGAGAAGGCGAGTGGCAGGGGGTCAGGTCAGAGTACGATGGCGTGGATGCCTTCGCCTCCGACCAACAACATGCCGCCTCGTCTTCTAGCTCTTCCCCTCCCTCCCCCGTATCATCATCACCAGCCTCCTATGGTGATAGCCGGGGAGGGATGTCCTCGTAGCACCTTCGCCTCCCCTCCAGCAGTCTTCCGGCTGAGCTTTGGTGGATGACTCCACCGGTGCTCAAGCCAGGGCTTCTTGCTGGCTCTGGAGGTGGCAACCAGAGGGCACCGCCCCATCCTCCGTACTCCTCCTTTCGCAGCCTCACCAGTCCCGGTCTTGTCAGGCCACGCCAGGTGGGTAGCGACGGGACCGGGATGGGCTCCTGCTTGGGTGCCCTTTTCTCGTCTTTTCCTCCTTCCGCCGTAGTGCCTGATGGAGGGAAAACGAAAAGAGGGGATTACAGGGCACTTATCTTTTTTCAATCTTAAATCTGTCGGCACTTGCCAAATTCTAATTCAAATAATGTAATCCCTCGAGTCCATGTTTGTGTTATGTAATGCTTGTACTTGTACTTGTATCAGCATATTAAAAAAAGATGAACCTTACCGGGAACCCGTGCATGTGTATGTCCATGCAGAGGTGAGATGCCTCTTTAATGCAAATAAACACGTTTTCCCCGGCAGGCTATCCTGCCGGCACCCTTTTTGTCTGCAGGAGAGCTGCGTCTACCGGGCAATAGACAAAGGGACCAGACCCCCACCAACTTCTTTTTACCAAAGGCCACTGCGACCATCCTGACTGAAGCAACGTTCGAGTCAGGGACAGGGGCACCTAAGTCTTAAAAGAGTGGCGAGGCTTTCTTATGCACAAGTTATAGCTTACAGAACACTAACGGACATGAGGTAGAACTTATCTGTTGGGCTTGCCAGGGATCACAGTGCCGGGCAATCTTCTCAACTCCTTGTCAAACCCAAGTTCCGGCAGGAACCTGCAGCTTCATGCAGGTGAGAATGAATGCAGGATGCAATCCTATCTATATGCATATGCAAATTCTCATGAAATGCTTATGCAATGATCTTGGAATGCTCGTGCATGCATTCAATCTTGATCGGGCGCCCCCCACAACGCTTCTTTATTTTCTCTTGCACAGGGTCATCGCAATGGCTTTGTACAAGGGGTTACATGCAGCTGAGGCAAGGCCTGTACAAAAGGGGGGGCTGCCGGGCACGGCCCGACAGCTGTGCCTTATGGGTAGAACTTGCGGAGATATTCAATATTCCATGAGTTTTGCAATTGAATGCCATCTCCGATCTCTAGACGGACCGCGCCAGGTCTGGTGACTCGTACTACCTGATAAGGGCCTTCCAACTTTGGTGACAACTTGTTTGTACCCTTGGGGGACTAAACGCACCTAAGGACAAGGTCACCTTCCTCAAAACACCGGGCGTGAACCCTGCGGCTATGATAGCAACGTAGGGCTTGCTGATGGCATGCAACACGCCTAGCAGCCCGGAGACGGTTCTCCTCGAGTAGCACAGCGTCATCACGCCGGTGTTAATCTTGCGCTACTTCATCGTAGGCAAGCACTTTAGGCGACCCGTAAATGAGTTCCGTGGGGATAACGGCTTCTACCCCGTAGACCAGGGAGAAGGGAGTCTACCCGGTAGCTCGGTTTGGTGTCGTTCTGAGGGACCAGAGAACTATCGACAGCTCCTCGATCTACCGCCTGCCGTGCTTCTGCAACGTATCAAAAGTTCTCGTCTTGAGTCCATGCAACATTTCAGCGTTCGCCCTCGTAGATTGTCCATTGCTCCGGGGGTGTTCCACAGAGGCAAATGAGATTTTGCATCCAAGGGCATGAACCTATTGCATGAAGGCGCGGCTCGTGAATAGGGTGCCGTTGTCGTTAATGATCCTTGCTGGAACTCCCAAATGACACACCAGTTCTTTCAAGAAATTGATAGCTGACTGAGCAGTCACCTTTCTGACGGCAGTCACTTCCGGCCACTTTGTAAACTTGTCGATAACAATGAACAAGAATTCAAAGCCCCTGATTGCTCGGGGGAAGGGCCCGAGGATATCGAGCCCCTAGATCAAAAATGGACATGATAGAGGGATCATCTGAAGAGCTAGGGCAAACAGGTGGGTTTTCTTGGAATGGAACTGGCAGGCTTCACATTTTGTGACTTGCTCGACCGCATCTTAGAGGGCTGTGGGCCAATAGAATCCTTGCCATAATGCTTTCCCAACTAATGCCCTTGATCCAATGTGGGAGCCGCACATGCCTTTGTGTATCTCAGCCGCAGTTCCTTTCCTTCTTCCCGGCAGACACACCTCAATATCACACCGCTAGGCCTTCTTTTGTATAGAGTGTCATCGACAAACTGATACATACTGCCCTCCAGGCTACTTTTTCAGCTTCATCTTGGTCGCCGGGAAGCTCTTCGGTTTGGAGGAAGTGGACAATGTGCCTTGCCCAAGTTGGAGCCTGGGGCTCGGCAATGAGGACTAGCGGCACCTCCTCTGCTGTGGGAGCACATGCCTCGTTCGCGGGGTCCATGGGCCTGACTGGAGGGTGTGGTCTGGTAGGCTGTGAGGAGTTGTTTCCGGCAGGGTCTCTGCGTGGAGCGGACGGCTCAACCAGGAGAGACTTACTGGAGTCCAACTTTCTCCTTTTCTAGGCCATTGTTGCTGGGGATACGGAGGGCTGAGTGAGATGGATAAAAAAAGTCCCTGGTTCCACGGGAATCTTCTGCGCAACACTCTTGGACAAATGATCAGCTATGTTGTTTTCTGCACGGGGTACATGCTCTGTTTCTAATCCGTCAAAGCGCTCCTCCAATCTCCTCACTTCTTCGACGTATGCCTCCATCAATGTACTTTGGTAATCTTTGTTGACTTGTGTCACCACAAGCTGTGAATCTCCTCGAATGATAAGCTTCTTAATTCCCAATTCAATTGCAATCCCGAGCCCAGCAAGGAGCCCTTCATACTCAGCTGTTGGTTGCTTCTTCCCGGGCAAACTGCATTTGGACGACGTACTTCAAGCACTCCTCGGAGGGGGCGACAAGAAGCACGCCAGCTCCTGCACCTTGTAGGGAAAAAGCACCATCAAAATACATAATCCATTCTTGGGGCGACTCCTTGCCGGGAGTAACTGTCTCTGTTATTTCCTCATCAGGGGTTGGCGTACATTCTGCAATAAACTTTGCCAATGCCTTGCTTTGAATAGTAGATGTGCTCTCAAACTTCAAACCAAAACTACATAACTCCAAAGCCCACTCCACTATTCTTCCGGTAGCCTCTGGGTTTCGGAGTATCCTTTGCAACGGGAAACAAGTGACAACCATGATCTCATGGGCTTGGAAGTAGTGGCGCAGTTTCCTTGAGGCCATGATGAGACCAAAGATCAACTTTTGCACGCCAGAGTACCTTGATCAAGCCCCCTATAACAAGGAGCCGGTGAAGTACACTGGGCGCTGCACCACTTTCTTCCTTGTCGCGTCCTTGGGGTTGCTCTCATTGCGGTGCTCATTACTGTCCCGATCCTTTTCTGACTCTGTCGGTCTCTGCTCACTCCTTGCCTCATCCACTTCTCGCTGCTCTACCAAGGCTGCACTGACCACCTGGTTGGTTGCTGCTAAGTACACCAGCAACGGCTCCTGGAGTTTGGGAGCAACCAATGTAGGCACAGAGGAAAAGTAGGCCTTCAACTCTTGCAAAGCTCCATATGATTCCGGGGTCCACTTCATAGGCCCTGCCTTCTTCAAAATTTTGAAGAATGGCAGGGCGCACTCGGCAGACTTGGGAGATGAATCTACTTACCGTGGCAACGCATCCTGTCAGACGCCTCATATCCTTAACAGTCCTTGGCGCTTGGATCTGCTCGATAGCTTTGATCTTGTTGGGGCTGGCTTCGATCCCGCGATGGGATAAGAAAAACCTGAGCAACTTGCTGAAGGGAACACCAAATACACACTTTTCCGGGTTGAGCTTCAAATTGATCTTGCGCAGATTAGTAAATGTCTCTTCCAAATCCTGAATAAGGGTGGCTCTATCCTTCGTCTTGACCACAATGTCATCCATATAAGCTTCTATGTTTCTGTGCAGCTATGTCTCAAAACCAATCTAGACTTCCCTTGCAAAAGTAGACCCAACACTCTTTAACCCGAATGGCACGCGGACAAAACAGTACGTACAACATGGAGTAATGAACGACGTCTTCTCTTCATATTCCTTGGACATGAAGATTTGGTGATACCCAGAATATGCATCCAGAAAGGAGAGAAAATCACAACCTAAAGTGTAATTCACAATCTGGTCGATATGCGGCATGGGAAACAGGTCCTTCGGGCAAGCTTTGTTGAGATCTGTGAAATCTATGCAAAGCCTCCACTTCCGTTAGCCTTCCGGACTACCACTAGATTTGCCAACCACATGGGATGCAGCACTCCTCTGACCAAACCATCCACCTCAAGTTTCTTGATCTCTTCCGTAATGAACTATTGCATCTCCAAGGCCTGCTTCCTAACTTTTTGTTTGATAGGTCGGGCGTGTGGGCAGACAGCAAGGTGGTGCCTGATTACCTCCTTGGGAACACCGGTGATATCAGATGGTTTCCAAGAAAACACATCGATATTCGCCCACAGGAAGGCAACAAGCGTGCTTTCCTATTTGTGATTGAGGGTGGCCCTGTATAACGCCCTCGATGCGGCTATAGCTCCCACGTGTCGAGCCACGACTTAGAGACATAACCGCATTGAAAGCAATGTCGCAAGTTAGGCAACCATCACAACATCCCATGTAATATAAATAATAAAGGGGAGATACATAGTTGGCTTACACTCGCCACGTCAATAAAAGTACATAAATAGCATTACAACATTCAAACAGTCATGGCCCGACTATGGCGCCAAAATAAAAGATAACCCAACATGCGACACGGTCCCGATTACCCCAACTGGGCACCACTACTGATCATCAGGGAAAGACACGTAGTATCGGCGTGATTCCTCATCGAACTCCCACTTGAGCTCAAGCGCGTCATCTGGAGCGGAAACCTCAGACCCTGCATCTGGTTTGGAAGTAATCTATGAGCCACAGGGACTCAGCAATCTCGCACCCTCGCGATCAAGACTATTTAAGCTTAATAGGTAAGGCAAGGAAAATATATGTGGAGCTGCAGCAAGCGACTAGCATATATGGTGGCTATCCTATTCACAAAAGAGAGCGAGAAGAGGAGGCAAAGCGCGAGCGAGTAATCTAGAGAACAACCTGCGCAAGCATTACTCCAACACCGTGTTCACTTCCTGGACTCCGCTGAGAAGAGACCATCACGGTAACTCACACTGTTGATTCATTTTAATTAAGTTAAGGTTCAAGTTATCTACAACCGGACATTAACAAATTCCCATCTGCCCATAACTGCGGGCACGGCTTTCGAAAGTTCAAATCCCTGCAGGGGAGTCCCAACTTAGCCCATGACAAGCTCTCACGGTCAATGAAGGAATAGACCTCCTCCCGAGACGTTCCGATCAGACTCGGTACCTCGGTTCTTCAAGACACTTCGACAGGTTAAAACAAATCCAGCAACACCGCCCGAATGTGCCGACAAATCCCGATAGGAGCTGCACATATCTCGTTCTCAGGGCACAATCAAATAAGCAACCCATACAACTAAAACCAGCCCTCAAGTTTCCCCGAGGTGGCGCTGCAAGGGGCTCTAGGTTGGACCAACACTCAGAGGAGCACTGGCCCGGGGGGGGTTTAAATAAGATGACCCTCGGGCTCCGGAAACCCAAGGGAAAAGAGGCTAGGTGGCAAATGGTAAAACCAAGGTTGGGCATTGCTGGAAAAGCTTTAATCAAGGCGAACTATCAAGGGGTTCCCATTATAACCCAACCGCGTAAGGAACGCAAAATCCGGGAACATAACACCGATATGATGGAAACTAGGGCGGCAAGAGTGGAACAAAACACTAGGCGAGAGGACGAGCCTTCCACCCTTTACCAAGTATATAGATGCATTAAGATAACATGGCAATATAATGATATCCCAACAAGTAAAAAATGTTCCAACCAGGAACGGTCTCCAATCTTCACCTGCAACTAGCAACGCTATAAGAGGGGCTGAGCAAAGCGGTAACATAGCCAATCAACGGTTTGCTAGGACATGGTGGGTTAGAGGTTTGACATGGCAATTTGGGAGGCATGATAAGAAAGTGGTAGGCATCGTAGCATAGGCATAGCAAAAGAGCGAGCATCTAGCAAAGCAAAGATAGTAGTGATTTCGAGGGTATGATCATCTTGCCTGCAAAGTTGTCAGAGTTGACTGGATCCTCGAAATAAAACTCAACGGGCTCCTCGTTAGAGAACTCTTCTCCCGGCTCTACCCAAACAAGACAAACAAGCAACAAGGACACAATCAACCATGTGCAAACTCAAACAACATGATGCAAATATGGTATGCTATGCGGGATGCGATGCGGGATGCACATGCAACATTTGAAAAGGAATGAATGAACCTGGCCTCAACTTGGAAATCCAAGTGTACCACTAGAAAGATGAGATGAAATCTCTTAAAAACGATATAAATAACGCCGGAATCGGAGTTACGGTTTGGAAATGGCAAGCAATTAATATGACCACGTTCTGCGATTTACAGCAAGTAGCCATCTAAATGCAACAAGATGAACATGCTACAGCACCCAAACATGACAACAAAATACATGGCAGGGATCCATTCATGAAGCTTAACAAAAGTCTAGCACTGAGCTACGGCCAATTCAGCCATTAACAGGTTCAAACAAGCATGGCAAAAATGCATTTGACAAACAGATTTCAGACTTAGTGAAATTAACACTTGTCTGGAATTTCAGATCAGATAGCACTCTTCGGAGCATGAAAACTATATGCTACAGGACCTGAACATGGCAAAGTAAAGCATGGCATGGAGCTACTCAAAGAGCTTAACAAAAGTCCCTTAGTGACATTGAGCCAAAAGGGAGCAGAAAGTACAATTGCAAGCATGTGAACATGGCAAAAAACATAATCAGTTCTCAGACTTAGTGAAAACTGGAGCATGCTGAAAACAGATATCAAGTAGGCATGTTTACGAGCTCGATGCACTCACTACAGAGCAAGTCATGACAATCTAAGCATACACCCATCAAGAATACGCAAAATACAAGCTAGACATGGCAAGAACAATAGCATATCATGCACGAATCAACTACACCATCCTCGGCAGAATTGCTAACACGTAGACAATCTGCCCAGATTCACGAAATGACAAAAGTAGAGCTCTATTGACTCAAGCTAGGGTTCTCCATAATTGCAAACAAGGACATGGATGGATAGAGCACTACAAGATTAACAAAACATCCTTACTGATCATCCTCAAAAGAGGCACGGATCACTAGGAAACAACATGAACATATGGCATAATGAGATAAACAGTTCAAGGACTCAGTGGAAATGCTAAGTCCCTGAAATTAGCATTAACGAATGCACCACTTGGCAAGCTCGTGCTAGTCACCACACACATCACAAAAATACATGGGTTGCACCTCTGGAAAGATGACAAAACATATAACAAAACTCATGAAGAGCTCAGGGGCATATCATGCACACAATAATCATGGCAAAAATAACAAATATCCAATTGGAGCAGCAGATCTGACAATTATCTCAAATAGCATTCTTCTAACAGCATTTCGGGCATCAAGATGACTTCAAATGAAAATGATGCAATGAGATGAAATGATGTACTCTCTGAGATGAACATTTTGATATGCTATATGCCCAAAACGGAGCTACAGATGAGGAGTTACGATGCGATGAACAGGAGCAAATAATTAGGGTTTCGGGGCAAAAGTCAACCGAGGGATTCCAGATCTGTATCGGGCCGGATCACTGTAGCTGCACGCGGCCCGAGGTTCGCCGGCGAGGGTCTTCTACTCCGGCGAGGGAGAAGCGCCGCTCGGGCGCGGGGGAGGCCGGATCCGGCGAGATGGATGGCGGCGCGGCTCTCGGGCGTCTCGGGGCGCCGCTGCGGCGCCGACGAAGCAGCTGCGGCGAGGTCGCGAGGAGAGGCGCGGCGGCCGGTAATGGCGGGCACGGCGGCCGGCGCAACACCGGCGAGGTGGCGGGGCGGAGCGGGCGACGGTGTCGGCGATGGAGGGCGGCGCGCGCGGGCGGCAGCTCTGGCCCGGGCGGAACGCGGGGAGGGCCGGCTTCGGGCCGGCGGGCCTCGGCGGCGGCGGGGACAGGAGCCGCCACGTGGCGCCCGTCTATTGGCGTGGGGTGGTGTCCGGCGCGGAGGCGGACATTGTCTGGCGGCGGCGGGGAAATTTAGGGTTAGGGGGGAAGGGAAGATCCGAGATTTCGGTGGGAGACCTATATATAGACATAGGAGGAGCTAGGAGAGTCCAAATGAGGTGCGGTTTTCGGCCACGCGATCGTGATCGAACGCTCTAGACGATGGGAGAGGTTTTGGGCCAAATTGGAGGGGTGTTGGGCTGCAACACACACGAGGCCTTTTCGGTCCCTCGGTTAACCGTTGGAGCATCAAACGAAGTCCAAATGGTACGAAACTTGACAGGCGGTCTACCGGTAGTAAACCCAGGCCGCTTGATAAGTCTCGGTCCAATCCGGAAATGTTTAATCCCCACACACGAAAGAAAGGTAGAAATGACCACTGGAGGAGAATGAAGCGCCAGAATGCAAAACGGACAATGGGGAAAATGCTCGAATGCATGAGACCAACAAGTATGCAAAAGCAATGCACATGATGACATGATATGAGATGCATGACAACGACAACAACACACGGAGACAAAAACCCGAACCTGAGAAAATAAAATAACTTAAGGCCGGAAACGGCAAGAGTTAGAGTACATATTGGGTAAATCATATCCGGGGTGTTACACCCTGATGGTGAAAGTACCATCAAGGCCAGCCAGTGCTGCCGGGACCTTCTTCACTTGGGGTGCAACGACCTTGGATCTCTTGCTATTGGAACACTCCGGCACATCGTCAACAGGTGACGTGCACTCGGTGGGGGCATGCTTCCCGGACTCTTTGCTGGAGTCCCTACTACCTCTCTTATTACCTTGGCTTTCCTTAGCAGGAACTGCTTCTACTGCTATCTCTGCCGCGACCGCGTCCCGGTAGATCTTGTCCAGACAAATGATCGCATCCTTCTCATCTGATGGGATGGTGGTGACTCCCAGTGGCCTAGGCATCTTCAAGGTGTTGTAGGCATAGTGGGATGCCGCCATGAATTTAGCCAAGGCCGGGCGTCCAAGCATCCCATTGTATGGCAGGGGGAGATCGACCACATCAAGCACAATCCTCTCAGTCCGGTAGTTTAGTTCTCCCCCAAACGTTACCGGCAACGTGATCTTTCCCTTAGGATGGATCCTGTCAGGATTAACTCCTTGAAATGTGCCGGTAACCTCTAGCTCTTCCTCTGCTATCTGAAGTCTGCCAATAACTGCTGGGGAAATCAGATTCAACCCGGCCCCACCGTCCACCAGCATCTTTGTGACCTTGAGGTTGCGAATCGTTGGGGAGACCAACAATGGCAAACACCCTACCACAGTGGTACAGCTAGGGTGATCCTCCCCGTTAAAGATGATGGGCGTACGGGACCACTTGAGCGGCTTCCGGGCCTCTGGAGCTAGTTCCACGACATTGACTTCTCACGCCCACTGCTTGAGTTGGTGGTGAGAGGTGTGCAGAGATGCACCCCCGTCATTGCATAGGGAATCAGTGGCCTTCTGAAACTCTTGCTCACTGGTTTCCTCTTCATCCCCTCCATCACTCTCATCATCGCAAGCTTCCTTCTCTCGGCCTCTGGTGGGCTTTCCTTGGTTCCGAAAGGGTTTGCCGGGGCGATTCACTTCACCGCCTCAGCCCTTACCGCTAGCAACATTCTGACCCTTTTCATTGTCACACTTCTCATACTCTGCTCTCTGTCTATTGACAAGCTGCTCAACCTGATAACACTCGTGAAGGTTGTGTCCCTTGGTCCGATGAATCTTGCAGTACAGCCCATCACATTTTCTGGCTTTCTTGGCAGCACCGACTTCCCGGCAGTCAGTGCACATGGTAGCTTCCTTTCTAGGGGCCTCAGCTTTGCCTTCTTACCGGTACTAGGCATACCCAATCCTTCAACAGTCATCACTGCCTTATCCCTCCGCTTCTTACTGCGTTTCTTGCTCTTCTTCTGACTGGTTGATTCATCATCATCCTCTGAATCAGCATTGGTGCAATCTTCTTCTCCGGGCAACTTCCTTCCGTCCTCCATCCGAGCACACTTGTCGACCAACATGTAGAGCTCCTTCATAGTTTTGGGCAACCGTACATTCATCTTGGAATGGATCTGGCGGTTGCACACATTGGACTGGAAGGCAGCTATTACGGCTGCCGAATGGATATTTGGGATGTGTCTATGAACTTTGTTGAATCTTTGTAAATACTTATGGAGGGTTTCTCCTTCCTTCTGCTGGAGAAGCTGCAAGTCACTGGGCCTGCCGGGTTCTTGATGACCGCTAGTGAAGGCGCCAATGAATCCATGGCACAGGTCAGCCCATGACGAAATGGAGTTCTTCGGTAGGTGCATCAGCCAAGACCTCACATTGGACTTGAGTGCCAAAATAAATTAGTTGGCAAACACCTTCTCGTCTCTTCCCTGGTAGCCTGAACAGCGATGGTGTAGATGCTCAGGAACTCTGGCGGGTTCAGCCTCCCATCGTACTTCTCAGGTATCTCTAGCTTGAACGTGTGAATGGACGGCCAACGGACTTGCCACACCTCCCGAGTAAAGGCAGGGTAGCTAATCTTGAAAGGTAGGCACCCGCCAACCCCAAGCGCGGGCTCGTCGACATTGGGGCCGTCGCACCCATCGGTCCGGTGGAGGTTGTCGCGGCGTTGGTCGACAACGACGCGCATGTCTCCTCTCCGCCTATCCTCCGGGGCTCGCCGTTGGCCTGGACATGCTCGAGGGTCAGAAGAGGCCATCGAGACGTCGTCAGGGTCTTGATTCTGTTGCGCTCGCGTTGGCTGCCGTGGCAGGGACTGTACCGTGGGGATGGCCCCTTCTGTACGGTCAGCAGCATGAGCCGTTGCTGTTGCTTGGGGAGGCCACAATAGGCCAGCTCACCGTGAGCCCCCAGCTTTGGCGAAACCGCGCAGACTTTGGATGGTGGCATGCCATTCGTCCATCTGCTCCGCCACTAACGGAAACCTCAGCAGCAGTTGAGCCCGCGCCATGGCCTTCAAAGCTGTACTTGGCATGGGTGATGATGAAGTCGATCGCACCGTCGCTCGGCTCCTGACGGTGCCAGCGATGGCTGCACTGCTCCCTCGCTGCTACTGTGGGGCGCTCGTATGGATGTGGTGCGGTTAAGGCGCTTGAGGGCCAGCGGCCCCATCGAGCGCAGCAGCTTGGTCAACCCAACTCAGGGGAGGTGCATGTGCTGCGGCCGCACCCCTGGTGGGAGCGACCGGAGGGCGGCGGTTAGCCCCGGTCCACGCGCTGTTGCTGCGGCTGTGCCCGTTAGTGGGACAGATGGGCGCAGATGGAGTAACCCCATCGCCCGTACCTTGTGGAGCATAGCCGTCGAGGTGTTGCCAACGCTGCTCTCCTCCGATGCCTCCGACTCCTGCGTCGGCCGTGGGGGAAGTGGTAACAGTGCCTGATACGTCTAAACGTATCTATAATTTTTTATTGCTCCATGTTATTTTATTATCTATTTTGGATGTTAATGGGCTTTATTTTACACTTTTATATCATTTTTGGGACTAACCTACTAACCGGAGGCCCAGGCCAAATTGCTGTTTTTTTGCCTATTTTAGGGTTTCGAAGAAAAGGAATATCAAACGGAGTCCAAATGGAATGAAACCTTCACAAACATGATCCAGGAGACTTGGAGTGGCCGTCAAGAAACAAGGGAGGAAGGCACGAGGTAGGGGGCGCGCCTACCCCCTTGGGCGCGCCCTCCACCCTCGTGGGCCCTTCGTTGCTCCACCGATGTACTTCTTCCTCCTATATATATACACGTACCCCCAAACATCCAGGAGCACCACGAAAACCTAATTCCACTGCCGCAACCTTCTATACTCGAGAGATCCCATCTCGGGGCCTTTTCCTGAGCTCCGTCAGAGGGGGCATTGATCACGGAGGGCCTCTACATCAACTCCATGGCCTCTCCGGTGATGTGTGAGTAGTTTACTTCAGACCCACGGGTCCATAGTTATTAGCTAGATGGCTTCTTCTCTCTCTTTGGTTCTCAATACAAAGTTCTCCTCCATTTACTTGGAGATCTATTCGATGTAATCTTCTTTTGCGGTGTGTTTGTCGAGATCTGATGAATTGTGGGTTTATGATCTAGATTATCTATGAACAATATTTGATTCTCCTACGAATTCTTTTATGTATGATTGGTTTATCTTTGCAAGTCTCTTTGAATTATCAATTTAGTTTGGCCTACTAGATTGATCTTTCTTGCAATGGGAGAAGTGCTTAGATTTGGGTTCAATCTTGCGTTGCTCGATCCCAGTGACAGAAAGGGAACCGACACGTATTGTATTGTTGCCATCGAGGATAAAAAGATGGGGTTTATATCATATTGCATGAGTTTATCCCTCTACATCATGTCATTTTCCTTAAAGCATTACTCTGTTCTTATGAACGTAATACTCTAGATGAATGCTGGATAGCGGTCGATGTGTGGAGTAATAGTAGTAGATGTAGAATCGTTTCGGTCTACGTGTCTTGGACATGATGCCTATATACATGATCATACCTAGATATTCTCATAACTATGCTCAATTCTATCAATTGCTTGACAGTAATTCGTTTACCCACCGTAATACTTATGCTCTTGAGAGAAGCCACTAGTGAAACCTATGGCCCCCGGGTCTATCTTCCATCATATTAATCTTCCAATACTTAGTTATTTCCTTTGCCATTTATTTTACTTTGCATCTTTATCATAAAAATACCAAAAATATTATCTTATCATATCTATCAGATCTCACTCTCGTAAGTGACCGTGAAGGGCTTGACAACCCCTTTATCGTGTTGGTTGCGAGGTTCTTATTTGTTTGTGTAGGTGCGTGGGACTTGAGCACGATCTCCTACTGGATTGATACCTTGGTTCTCAAAAACTGAGGGAAATACTTACGCTACTTTGCTGCATCACCCTTTCCTCTTCAAGGGAAAACCAACGCAGTGCTCAAGAGGTAGCAAGAAGGATTTCTGGTGCTGTTACAGGGGAGATTCGCGCCAAGTCAAGTCAAGACATACCAAGTACCCATCACAAACTCTTATCCCTTGCATTACATTATTTGCCATTTGCCTCTCATTTTCCTCTCCCCCACTTCACCCTTGCCATTTTATTCGCCTCCTTTTCCTCTCTCCCTCTCTCTCCGTTCCCCTTCTCTTTTTCTATTTGCCTTCTTTGGCCCGCTTCTCGTTTGCTTGTGTGTTGGATTGCTTGCATGTCACGATGACTCTACCTAGATTTGGTGATCTTCATCTTAAAAGGTTAGAAGAGATCGAAAGCAATATCAGGAGTTTTATGGTTTTACAATTTGAGCATAATAATTTCTTTAGGAACGAGCTTAAGGAAAAAAAACCTTTATGGGTTATATGAGTAAAGAGCTCGATGATATGTCTAAAGAATTTTATGGTTTGAAATCTCAGATTGCTCATCTCGAAAAATTAATTGCTGAAGTCTCGGATAAGCAGGCCACCTTAGTTAATAAGATGGCCGATAAGCCCGAAAATTTTCATGAAAATAAAGATGAAGATCTAAAAGTTATTGATGTGTCTCCTATTAAATCTTTGTTTTGCAATATGAATCTTGATAATGATGGGACTGAAGATGAGTTACCTTTACCTAGAAGGCATTCCAAAAATTCGGAGGCTTTAGATCTTGTTGCTAAAATTGTTAAAAGTGGGATTGAAGAGGTTAAAACTTTAAATATCAATGAACCCACTATTTTTGATTTCGAGGAATTTAATTATGATAATTTCTCTTTGATATATTGTATTTCCTTGTTGCAATCCGTGCTAAATTCTCCTCATGCTTATAGTCAAAATAAAGGTTTTACTAAACATGTCGTTGATGCTTTGATGCAATCTTATGAAGAAAAAATTGAGTTGGAAGTTTCTATCCCAAGAAAACTTTATGATGGGTGGGAACCTACAATAAAAATTAAAATTAAAGATCATGAGTGCTATGCTTTGTGTGATTTGGGTGCTAGTGTTTCCACGATTCCAAAAACTTTGTGTGATTTGCTAGGTTTCCGCGATTTTGATGACTGTTCTTTAAACTTGCACCTTGCGGATTCCACTATTAAGAAACCTATGGGAATAATTAGTGATGTTCTTATTGTTGCAAATAGGAACTATGTGCCCGTAGATTTCATCGTTCTTGATATAGATTGCAATCCTTCATGTCCTATTATTCTTGGTAGGCCTTTCCTTAGAACGATTGGTGCAATTATTGATATGAAGGAAGGGAATATTAGATTCCAATTTCCGTTAAGGAAAGGCATGGAACACTTCCCTAGAAAGAAAATTAAATTACCATATGAATCTATTATGAGATCCACTTATGGATTGCCTACCAAAGATGGCAATACCTAGATCTATCCTTGCTTTTATGCCTAGTTAGGGGCGTTAAACGATAGCGCTTTTGGGAGGCAACCCAAATTTATTTCTATTCCTTGCTTTTTGCTCCTGTTTAGTAAACATAATTTATCTAGCCTCTGTTTTGGTTGTGTTTTTTGTGTTTAATTAGTGTTTGTGCCAAGTAGAACCGTTGGGAAGACTTGGGGAAAGTCTTTTCGATCTTGCTATAAAAACAGAAACTTTAGCGCTCACGAGAATTGCTGCCATTTTTATTTGGAAAGTGCTATTTAGTTAATTCTTTTTGAAGCTGATTAATAGATAAATTACTCACGTACAGAAATTTATTTTAGAATTTTTGGGTTCCATAACATGCGTTAGCGACAGATTACTACAGACTATTCAGTTTTTGACAGATTCTGTTTTTCTTGTGTTGTTTGCTTATTTTGATGAATCTATGGCTAGTAAAAAAGTTTATAAACCATACAGAAGTTGGAATACAGTAGGTTTAACACAAATATAAATAAAGAATGAGTTGATTACAGTACCTTGAAGTGGTATTTTGTTTTCTTTCGCTAACGGAGCTCATGAGATTTTCTATTTTGAGTTTTGTGTTGTGAAGTTTTCAAGTTTTGGGTAAAGATTTGATGGATTATGGAACAAGGAGTGGCAAGAGCCTAATCTTGGGGATGCCCATGGCACCCAAAGGTAAAATCCAAGGACACCAAAAAGCCTAAGCTTGGGGATGCCCCGGAAGGCATCCCATCTTTCGTCTTCGTCTATCGGTAACTTTACTTGGAGCTATATTTTTATTCACCACATGGTATGTGTTTTAGTTGGAGCGTCTTGTATGATTTGAGTCTTTGCATTTTAGTTTACCACAATCATCCTTACTGTACACACCTTTTTAGAGAGACTCACATGATTTGAAATGTATTAAAATACTCTATGTGCTTCACGTATATCTTTTGAGCTATATAATTTTTGCTCTAGTGCTTCACTTATATCTTTTAGAGCATGGTGGTGGATTTGTTTTATAGAAACTATTTTTCTCTCATGCTTCACTTATATTATTTTGAGAGTCCTTTAGAACAACATGGCAATAATAAAAACTTTCATATAAGTGCATTGAATACTATGAGAAGTTTGATACTTGATAATCATTTTGAGATATGGAGATGGTGATATTAGAGTCATGCTAGTTGAGTAGTTCTGAATTTGAGAAACACTTGTGTTGAAGTTTGTGATTCCCGTAGCATGCACGTATGGTGAACCGTTATGTGATGAAGTTAGAGCATGACTTATTTATTGATTGTCTTCCTTATGAGTGGCGGTCGGGGACGAGCGATGGTCTTCTCCTACCAATCTATCCCCCTAGGAGCATGTGCCTAATACTTTGTTTCAATAACTAATTGATTTTTGCAATAAGTATGTGAGTTCTTTATGACTAATGTTGAGTCCATGGATTATACGCACTCTCACCCTTCCACCATTGCTAGCCTCTCTAGTACCGCGCAACTTTCGCCGGTACCAACCCACCATATACCTTCCTCAAAATAGCCACCATACCTACCTATTATGGCATTTTCATAGCCATTCTGAGATATATTGCCATGCAACTTTCCACCGTTCTGTTATTATGACACGCTTCATCATTGTCATATTGCTTGCATGATCATGTAGTTGACATCGTATTTGTGGCAAAGCCACTGTTCATAATTCTTTCATACATGTCACTCATGCATCATTGCACTTCCCGGTACACCGCCGGAGGCATTCACATAGATTCATATTACTCTAAGTATTGAGTTATAATTCTTGAGTTGTAAGTAAATAAAGTGTGATGATCATCATTACTAGAGCATTGTCCCAAGTGAGGAAAGGATGATGGAGACTATGATTCCCCCACAAGTCGGGATGAGACTCCAGACGGAAAAAAGAGAAAGGCCATAAAAAAGGGAGGCCCAAAAAATGAGAGAAAAAGTGAGAAGGGACAATGCTACTATCCTCTTTCCAGACTTGTGCTTCAAAGTAGCACCATGTTCTTCATATAGAGAGTCTCCTATGATATCACTTTCATATACTAGTGGGAATTTTTCATTATAGAACTTGGCTTGTATATTCCAATGATGGGCTTCCTCAAAATGCCCTAGGTCTTCGTGAGCAAACAAGTTGGATGCACACCCACTTAGTTTCTTTTGTTGAGCTTTCATATACTTATAGCTCTAGTGCATCCGTTGCATGGCAATCCCTACTCACTCACATTGATATCTATTAATGGTCATCTCCATAGCTCGTTGATACGCCTAGTTGATGTGAGATTATCTTCTCCTTTTTGTCTTCTCCACAACCACCATTCTATTCCACCATAGTGCTATATCCATGGCTCACGCTCATATATTGTGTGAAGATTGAAAAAGTTTGAGAACATCAAAAGTATGAAACAATTGCTTGGCTTGTCATCGGGGTTGTGCATGATCTAAATATTTTGTAGGGATAACTTTCTTTAGCCATGTTATTTTGAGAAGACACAATTGCTTAGTTAGTATCCTTGAAGTATTATTATTTCTATGTCTATATTAAACTTTTATCTTGAATCTTTCGGATCTGAGTATTCGTGCCACAATAAAGAAAAATTACATTGAGAAATATGTTAGAAAGCATTCCACATCAAAAATTCTTCTTTTATCATTTACCTACTCGAGGACGAGTAGGAATTAAGCTTGGGGGTGCTTGATACGTCTCCAACGTATCTATAATTTTTTATTGCCCCATGCTATTTTATTATCTATTTTGGATGTTAATGGGCTTTATTTTAAACTTTTATATCATTTTTGGTACTAACCTACTAACCGGAGGCCCAGCCCAAATTGCTGTTTTTTTGCCTATTTTAGGGTTTCGAAGAAAAGGAATATCAAACGATGTCCAAACGGAATGAAACCTTCAGGAACGTGATTTTCTCAACAAACGTGATCCAGGAGACTTGGAGTGGCCGTCAAGAAACAGGGGAGGAAGGTACAAGGCAGGGGGGCGCACATACCCCCCTGGGCGCGCCCTCCACCCTCGTGGGCCCTTCGTTGCTCCACCGACGTACTTCTTCCTCCTATATATATCCACGTACCCCCCAAACATCCAGGAGGACCACGAAAACCTAATTCCACCGCCGCAACCTTCTGTACTCGAGAGATCCCATCTCAGGGCCTTTTCCGGAGCTCAGTCGGAGGGGGCATTGATCACGGAGGGCCTCTACATCAACTCCATGGCCTCTCCGGTGATGTGGGAGTAGTTTACTTCAGACCCACGGGTCCATAGTTATTAGCTAGATGGCTTCTTCTCTCTCTTTGGATCTCAATACAAAGTTCTCCTTGATTTTCTTGGAGATCTATTCGATGTAATCTTCTTTTGCGGTGTGTTTGTCGAGATCCGATGAATTGTGGGTTTATGATCCAGATTATCTATGAAAAATATTTGATTCTCCTCTGAATTCTTTTATGTATGATTGGTTTATCTTTGCAAGTCTCTTCGAATTATAAGTTTGGTTTGGCCTACTTGATCTTTCTTGCAATGGGAGAAGTGCTTAGCTTTGCGTTCAATCTTGCGTTGCTCGATCCTAGTGACAGAAACGGAACCGACACGTATTGTATTGTTGCCATCGAGGATAAAAAGATGGGGTTTATATCATATTGCACGATTTTATCCCTCTACATCATGTCATCTTCCTTAAAGCATTACTGTGTTCTTATGAAATTAATACTCTAGATGCATGCTGGATAGCGGTCGATGTGTGGAGTAATAGTAGTAGATGCAGAATCGTTTCGGTCTACTTGTCTCGCACATGATGCCTATATACATGATCATACCTAGATATTCTCATAACTATGCTCAATTCTATCAATTGCATAATTTAACATCGCTTGCTAATTTGGGCACACAAAAGAGTGTATAGCATACATACCACACTTACTGAATCAAGCAATTTTAGTAATTAAACAGAGCCAGTTGACCTAAACATTGCTCTAACAAAAGACCAGCATTAAAAACAAATCCTAACTACACATAATTTTAACAAATCCGCCGCCGCGCTGGCCTACGCATCGCTGGTGTGAGATGAGACGTCGATGACTTGTCCTGGCGAAATGTCGCCGTTGGTGGACTCTGCGTCCCCCTGCTGAAGTCGACCGTGTCCTCGTCCTCGGCGCCATCCTCAAGGTTTTAATACTCATAGTAGTGGTTGCGCCATAGCTCATGTTGGTACTCCACCGCCAATTCCTCGACCTCGGCCATGCGCAGCTCCTCCTCCCGACGCTCCTCGATCTTCGCCGCCTCCTGCATCTCGAGCTCCTGCTCGGCGATCTCATGAGGAAACATGAGCTCCATGGCCATCACCGCCTTTTCATACGTGGGTTGCATGCTAGATTTCTAGGTGGCCTGGAATATCTTGGCGTGTGCATCCTCGATCTTGGCGTGGATGGCCTCGACCCAGGCCAAGGTGACATCAGCGGCATGGATGGCAGCTCGAGCGCTCTCAACGTTTGCAGCCGCCATCACAGCAGCCGATGCAGCCGTCTCGGCTGCTGCAGCTGCCCTGTCGGCTGCCGCAGGCGCCCTCTCGGCAGATGCGGCCGCGCTCAATGTGGATGCGGCGGCACTCTCGACATAGGCGGTGGCGCTCAGGGAGGACACGACCATCATATGTGCCTTCATGAAGCGTTTCCACGGTGTCATCTTTGCAAGAAGGGGGTGTGGGAATGGGGATCGAGATTCGTGGATCGGGGGTTGCTGGCGCTGGATCAGACAAGCCAACGAAGCTTAAGGAGGAAGACTTAAATAGACCCAGAAATTTTCATCGCAAATAGTTCCTACAAAAAAATTCTATGTGATGTTGTGGATATTTTTTATTAGCTGATTTGGAGTAAAGTGGCAACAGATGGTGTTTTAAATGTACGAGAAAATTTGTAGTACTAATACAACTATCATGTGAAATTATGGAAAATTTCAGGGGTCATTTGACCTTTTAAGCCATTTAAGTGATTTCTAGCCATTTAATGACCGTAATTCAAATTTGAACTGCACGCACATGCAACAGCTAACCATAACGGTTTGAAAAGTCATATTTTGTGTACTTGTGTGCGATTCCATGCGCAGTAAATTGGAAGCAATTTTCAAACATATTGGTCTAACGGCTATGACACAATTAAGCATGGAGTGCCATGGCATTTAAATTCCAAAAAAATTAAAAAAATCAGAAACACATGAAACCTTGCTTGATTTAATGTCATGCCACAAAGATGATGTGGTAAATTTTTTGGCAAGTTTGCCGAAACTTTGGAAACACACCCCTCACAAACCAAAGCAACTCACTAGAAGGCTCGTGTTTCTGAGAGAGAACAATGCATGTTTGATGAAGAACGGGAGCTAGCTTCCCCTTACGGCCTTCAAATTTTTTCTACATTTAACATGCACTAATACAACTGTCATGTGAAATTTTGGAAAATTTCAGGGGTCATTTGACCTTTTAAAGACATTTAAGTATTTTTCTAGCCATTTAATGATCATAATTCAAATTTGAACTACATGTACATGCAATAGCTAACCATAACGGTTTGAATAATCATATTTGTGTACTTGTATGCGAGTTAATTCAATGTGCAGTAAATTAGAAGGAATTTTCAAACATATTGGTCTCACGGCATGGACACATGCATGGAGTGCCATGGCATTTAAATTCCAAAAATAAATAAATAATGATCAGAAAAACATGAAACCTTGCTTGATGTAATGTCATGCCACCAAGATGATGTGGTAAAAAATGGCCTGTTTGACGAAAGTTTGGACACACACCTGTCAGAAATCGGAGCAACTCACTAGAAGGCTCGTGGTTCCAAGAGGGAACAATGCATGTTTGATGATGAACGGGAGATAGCTTCTTCTTACGGCCTTCAATTTTTTCTACCTTTAACATGCACTACTACAACTGTCATGTGAAAATTTGGAAAATTCTAGGGGTCATTTGACCTTTTAAAGACATTTAAGTGATTTTCTAGTCATTTAAAGACAACAATTCAAATTTGAACTACATCTACATGCAACGGCTAACCATAATGGTTTGAAAAATCATATTTTTGTGTAGTTGTGTGTGAGTTAAAAAATCATCAGACGATGTAAATATCTGGTGTTCAAAAAAGAAAATGTAAAGATTTGGCAAGAAAACCGGGCCCCACACGGTTGGCACTCTATTTCGCGGCTCGGGGTTTGGTAGGTGAATGATGGGAGTCATTAATCAGACACAGTTCTGTATTGGAAACCGTCAGCTATTAAGTTCACACATGGATTTTGCTGCGGGAATGGTGTGTAATTCGAACTACAGTACTCGTAAATTTCGGAGACCAGCGTGTGTACTTCTCCCATCGATCTAGATTCCAGCCGCCAATAAATACTACCTTGCTCACGTTGTCCTGCCTGCATTCTCATATACATCCTCCCCTCGCTCGCCCTCTCTCTCTCTCAAATCTCTGCCATGGTGCTGCCGGTCTACCCACGCACCAACGAGGGGTCGCCACCCCCCGAGGACGCTCACTCGAATAGCAGCTAAGAGGACCCCTACGCACCGCCGGACGAGGTTGCGCTGGAGCCCCCAACATTGGATTGGTTTTGGGGCTAGTACAATCTTTGTCTATGGAAGTCGCTGCCATTGGCTGAGAATGCTAGGCAAGTGGCGTTCGAGAAGGTGATGGCAGAGGAGGAAGCCAGGTACCAGGCAGCCTGTGAAGCCAATGATGCTACCTGAAAAAAGATGGCGGCGGAGCTTTGGGGGCAGGCGCGTCATCGTGCGGAGGAGGTGTACGAAGATGGGTACTTCACGAGGAAGTCAATGGCGATGGGCGCCTCATCAATGCGTGGAGGTGGGTCGATAAGCTGCAGCGTGCCACCGACGAGGAGCTCCGGTGGGCACCCAACGAAATGGAAAGATCGTTCGTGGTCGTCCGCTAGCAAGAGGCAGATCGGTATGTCAAGCGCTACGAGGCGGAGGAGGCGGAGTACTACCTCCGCACTGGGAAGATGCCGCACACTAGGGAGCTGCTAGCGAGGGGCTGCCGAAATACTGGCCCCAGGAGGGATTATTAGTTTTAGTATTGTTCGTTTTCAGTTTTATGCATTGTACCTAGTAGTTAAGTATCATCACGTATATGTGATGATATTATATATATTCTGTGATGAACTAATGAAGAATTAATATATATACTATGAATTCAATGGTATGTCTGTTTTTGTATACTAATTTGAATCTAGCTATTATCATCCACATATACAGAATGGAAAGCATATATACACACATTGAAACAGAACATATAAGAACGGAAAACAGAGTACACACATTGAAACAAAGCAATACTATGATTGGTGTGAATACATAGCTATCCACGTCAAGATGACTCAACAAAATAAAACGCGTCCATGAGACCATGACCAGCAACCCTTGCCTACGGTAGCTCTTGGCTCTGCGTGAACTCGTGCAGGCGTTCGTCTAAGCAGTCGACACGCTCGTGGTACATCTGGAGCGCGATCACGAGCTCCAAGTTGGCTATTTCATCGGAGATCACTAGCTTGAGGATGCGACGGCCATGTTCCTCTACTGCGCCCAGGTGGACACCTAGGCCAAGGAGGCGGTCGAGCCTACCGACCAGCGCGTTGGCATCGAGCGGGCCGCAGACAAGGCAAATGGCATGACCCATGCGAACGGCACGGCGGGCGTCCGGTGCAAGTACGGCGCGGCCGGCCTCTGGTGCAAGTATGGCACAGAGGGCCTCTGCCCACTCCTGGCGAGGAATGGGGGTACTGATGGGACGTGTACCCAAGTGCGACGCCCTGTCGACAGCAGGAAAGCGTCTATGGATCCGCTCTTGCTATGCGGTGCGCCGCACCTCTCGCTCTACGATGCTCCAATGGTCTCGCCTTGCGGCGAGCCGCAGCCTATCGGCGCGGACGCGCCCAGCTTGCTCTATGGCACGCCATCGATCATGTTGTGCGGCGAGCTGCAGCCTCTCCATGCTGACATGCCTATCTTCATCCACGGTGCTGAAGCAACATGCGCTATGGCTCTACTCAACCCTGGCGATGATGCGCATCACAACATCGTCCATCGCGTTGCCAGGGAGTGCCTCGGCCCCGACGGGTTATGGCACCTTCTTGTTTTCCTCGTCGAAGAGGTTGATGGCAGAGGCGGCGCTTTGGTGGGTTGATAAGCTTGGAAAAGGTGGATGTGCTATAGTCTGCACTTGTTGCCTCCCCATGCGTCGTGCACTGCCTAGGTGTATGCGCAATATCGCTGGGTGGCGGGAAACCGGTGAGGAAATGGCGGGAAACGGTGGCATGTTCATAAAATGCCATCAATTAATGGAAACTTAGAATAGAAGGAACATAGAGCTAGCACAAGAAGTAGATTATGATCAGATGATCGTTTATCCTAGTTAATTATGCATGTAATAGTTTACTTTGGTGTGTGGAAATGTCATGTGTGTACTAGCTGAGGGAGTCCTGGACTAAGGGGTCCTTGGGAGTCCGGCCTGTTAGCCATGGGTCGGACTGATGGGCTGTGAAGATACGAAGACCGAATACTGCACCCGTGTCCGGATGGGACTCTCCTTGGCGTGGAAGGCAAGCTTGGCAACTAAATATGTAGATTCCTTTCTTTGTAACCGACCTTGTGTAACCCTAGATCCTCCCGGTGTCTATATAAACCGGAGGACTTAGTCCGAAGGGGATACTCATTATCATAGCCATACATGCTAGACCTCTAGGGTTTAGCCATTACGATCTTGTGGTATATCAACTCTTGTAATACTCATATTCATCAAGATTAATCAAGCAGGACGTAGGGTATTACCTCCATAGAGAGGGCCCGAACCTGGGTAAAACATTGTGTCCCTTGTCTCCTGTTACCATTGACCTTAGATGCACAATTTGGGACCCCCTACCCGAGATCCACCAGTTTTGACACCGACATTGGTGCATTCATTGAGAGTTCCACTGTGCCATCATCAAGAGGTTCGATGGCTCCTTCAACCATCTACAATGATGCTTCCCAAGGGGGAGCCTTCCTCCCCAGATAGATCTTCCTGTTCGGTGGTTTCGCTCTGCGGGCCAACTCGCTTGGCCATCTGGAGCAGATCGAAAGCTACGCCCCTGGCCATCAGGTCAGATTTGGGAGCCTGAACTACGTTGCGGACATCCGTGGAGACTTGATCTTCGTCGGATTCGAGACCACGGCTACCACTCCTGGTCACCTCGAGGGACATGACCTAAATCTGTCATCGGACCGCATCCAGGAGACAGCTCCCATAACCGCTCTGACCTTAGATCCAGAGCAGATTCCGCCATCCAAGGACGGGAGGATCGAACCCACCACGGAGGCCACAGATTCCACGGCTTTGGAGCCGCACATAGACTTGATCTCACACGATACCTATGCCACCGGAACTCCGGACTCGTTTCCAGCCGTAAGTTCCGAACCATGTGAGCCCGCGGACGCCGAACTTGATCGTTTATCGATCTTCGAATTCAACACCGCAGACATCTTCCAGCACTCGCCTTTGGGCGACAGCTAAAGTCATTAAAAACACGTCCTTCGCAGAGGACTCACAGCCGAACTATATCCGGTTCGAACTAGGGGCTGACGATGGAAAAAAATTTGCTCCCCACCCGCCACCCACTTCATAGCCACGGTCGAGGATTTAACTGACACACTTCATTACGACTTCGAGGACATCGACGGTATGGACGACGATGCCGGAGAAGAAGAGGCCCAGAACCCGCCGTTCACCGGACGCTAGACGGCCACTTCCTCATATGATGTATACATGGTGGATGCACCAAAGGAGAACAGCGGCGATGACAAGGAAGATCCAGCTGAGGATAAACCTTCCGAAATACAATCCAAGCACTGGCGTCAGCGGCGCCGCTCTAAGTCACACCATGGTAAAGACAGCAACACCTGCACAGGAGAAGATAACACTCCAGAAGGTGCCGAAGACAATGAAGACCTCGTTGAAACAGAACAAGATGAACAGGAAGATGGGCAGGTTGGCCTTGGTAAATAGGCCACGCACGAAGACTCAGAGGACATAAGTTATCTTCCGCTCTCCGAGGACGAGGTGAGCCTCGGCACCGACGATTTCATCATGCCTGAGGAACCTCTTGAGCAGGAGCGCTTCAAGTGCCAGCTAATTGCCACTGCAAGGAGCCTGAAAAAGAAGAAGAAGAATACGGCCTCAAGCGCCCAACCAAAAGTTACCCAAAGCGCAAATTTCTACCTCAGTTTGACGAGGAGGTGCCGGAATACATACCACCATCGTACAATGCGGTTGACCGACCACCACATGGTCGGGACAAAATGGCAACTCACGCCGAACACCAGCCCGCCCCACCTCATCGCATAGGTAGGGGTAAATTAGCCCACAGCCATACATATGACCTTCGGCAAATCCTAAAAAATAAAGCAGGATCAATCTACAGATCTCGAGGACGTGCTTCAACACACGACGACAGCCACCTATTCGGATGTGACAAACTTAGTCATGCGCGGGCTAAAAACCACAGATGGACTCCATCAGAGCTACGCCATGATACGGCCCGATATAGAGGCGCCGCACACCCTTATTGCTTCACTGATGAGGTCATGGATCATGAATTCCCAGAAGGGTTCAAACCCGTGAATATAGCATCATACGATGGAACCACGGAACCCACAGTGTGGATCGAAGAATTCATTCTCCACATTCATATGGCCCGCGGCAATGACCTCCATGCCATCAAATACCTCCCTTTAAAACTCAAGGGGCCAGCTCGGCACTGGTTAAACAGCCTGCCTGAAAATTCTATCGGCAGCTGGGAGGACTTGGAAGAAGCCTTCCTCGACAACTTCCAAGGTACATATGTCCAGCCACCAAACGCCAATGACTTAAGCCACATAGTTCAACAACCTGGATAGTCTGCCAGGAAATTCTGGACTAGGTTCTTAACTAAAAAGAACCAAATCGTCGATTGTCCGGATGCCAAAGCCCTAGCATCCTTTAAACACAGCATCCGCGACGAATGGCTCGCTCGCCACCTCGGCCAGGAAAAGCCAAAATCCATGGCGGCCCTCATGGCACTCATGACCCGCTTTTGTGCGGGCGAGGGCAGTTGGTTGTCCCGTAGCAAAAACAATGCAAGTGATGCCGGCACCCCTGAAGCTAAAAATAACAAACACAAGTCTCGAGGCAACAGATACAAGCGTCGAAACAACAGTGAGAACACCGAGGACACGGCGGTCAATGCCAGATTCATTGGCTCTAAGTCCGGTCAGCGGAAGAAGCCGTTCCAAAAGAACAATTTAGGCCCATCCAGCTTGGACCGCATAGTTGATCGTCCCTGCCAGATTCATGGCACCCCAGACAAACCACCCAATCATACAAATAGAGATTGCTGGGTTTTTAAACAGGCCGGCAAATTAAACACCGAGAATAGGGAAAAGGGATCGCAAAGCGAGGACGATGATGAAGAGCCCCGGCAACCGAACACCGGGGGACAGAAGAAGTTTCCCCCTTAGGTCAAAACGGTGAACATGATATATGCTACCCACTGTCACATCCCTAGCTTCTGGTAATGCACTAGGCTAGACCTCTTGCTGCATCATGTTTAAATTCAAATGAAATTTGAATTGAGGAATTTTCAAAGCCTCAGAAACCTCTAAAAATAACCAACAATTAAATCTTCTCAAATGTGTCCAAGAAAATGTTCCTGTTATCCTCTGGAAATATTGGCAAGAGGAAAAATCCAAACCAATATTTTTGGTGTCTCAGAAACATTTAATTTGGGCATTTGAATTAAATCAATAATTATTTGAATTGGATTTATATCTACTATTAAATAAATATAGGTCCAATAATTCTGAAATATTTTGTGGAGCATTGTTTTAATTCCTTTAGCTCCTAAAAATATTGTCAGAAGCAAAATAAATTGAATTGGTTTCAAAACCAAATTCAAAACAAACCTGCAAAATAGAAAACTGAAATAATTAGAAAAAGGAGAGAGAGTCTTACCTGGCCCCTTACCTGGCTGGCCCAGTGGACAGCCCAGCCCACTGGCCTGGTGCCAGTCGTCCTCTACCTCTGCCAGTAGGCAGAGGAGGGAGACAGCGCACGCGCGCGCCGTGGCGACACGCCACCTCCCTGCCTGCCTGCGTCCCTCGCCACCGCGACGCCTCGGGCCTTCTCTTCGGCGCCGCCTCGAACCCCTGGACCCCCTCACTCGTCCCCTTCGTCTCTCCTTCGCCTCTCCCTCTCGCACACCCGAACGCCATCGTCGCCGCCGTTCGTCACCGCCGCAGCCACAGCCACTCCCTCGCTCCCTCTTCGTATCCCAGAGCTCCGCCGGTCCTCCCTCGTCCTCCTCGTCGTCTCATGCGACCAGAAGAGCCCCGGAACGCCGCCCCCGACGTTTTCCCCCTCGCCGGCCGCCGAGGATCTTCTCCGTCGATTCGGCCACTCCGGCGCGCCCCCGAGCTCGCTGACCCTCCCTGCACGATCCTCGTGAGTCCCTGCTTCGTTTCCCCCTAACCCCAAGTCCGATTTCGAGCTCTAGCCACCCCCTCTACCGGAGCCGAGACGCTCCGCCGCACGGACTCGTCGCCGGCGAAGCCCCGGTGACCAAATGGCCCCGCGCGTGCGTCCGTTGCACTCGCAACGACCCGTGGAGCAACGCTAGCATGGCAGCTAGCTTGTTTGCAAGCCGCAGCGCTAACCCCGCACCCACCCGAGCTCCGGCCGCCGCCTCGGGCTCCATTCCGGCGAACCCCGGCCACCCCCGCACCTCCCGTTGGCCCCCCTAGATGCGCACGGGCACGGGCTACCTTCTGGTGCCCTTCGCGCGTCCAGCCGCCGCCCGTAGCGCAACCCCGGTGAACTTCCGCCGCGTTTCGGGTCGCCGCCGGCCGAACTCCGGTGGCCAGTGACGTGGCGCTGTCATTAGCCACTAATGACCACACTAAACCCCCCCACAGACACTGACAGCGGGCCCCGTAGCGGGTCAAAGCCCGACTCAACGCGGGATTAGCCCCCGTGTCACTGACGTGTGGACCCCACACGTCAGGTTTGACCCTGACCGGCCCCTGTTGACTTGCTGACGTCATGCCGACGTCATGCTGACGCAGTAAAGTATTTCTGGAATTAAATAAATTAGGAAATGATTTATAATTCCAGAAAATTGTATAAACTTTAATAATTCATAGAAATTTAACCGTAACTCCAAATTAAATAATTTATATATGAAAAATTATCAGAAAAATTCAAGGAATCCATCTGTACCATTTTCATGCATGTTAGAACAACTTATAGCTGCTGTTTAGCACAAATCAATTAAATGGCATTTGAATAATCACATATGGAGTTTGAATTTGAATCTTGTATTCAAACCAACTTCATTTAATCTGTTGCTAGTTGCATTAGCTCAAAACACATTCATTTTGCCATGTCGTGATCATGCATCATATTGTGCATTGCATTGATTGTGTTCCTTTCTATGTTGCCGGTATTTGTCCCCTCTTGATAGATGTGATACCGATGATGTGATCGTTGACACTGATGAAGACTCAATGCTATCTTCAGAAGTGCCAGGCAAGCAAAACCCCCTTGTTCATTCCGATAAAATCCCACTCTCTCGCTCCTGCTCTCTTTTACTGCATTAGGACAACATCGATTCATCTGTTACTTGCTGCGGTAGCTGAACCCCTTTATCCTCTGCATGACCTGTCATTCCACAGTAAATAGATGAAACCCACTAGCATGAGTAGGAGTTGTTTGAGCCCTGTTGTGCCTACTCATTCATGTTTGTTTGTCATGCCTGCTACTGCTTAGAGTTGAGTCAGGTCTGATTCATCGGGGATGAATCAGAGGCGTGTGAACATGTCCTACTGTGTGTGAGCTAAGTGTGTGAACACAATTTGGTAAAGGTAGCGGTGAGAGGCCATGTAGGAGTACATGGTGGGTTGTCTCATTGAAACCGTCCTCGGGAACTGAGTTCTGTGTTTGTGATCCATGATTCAGCTACTACCATACATTGGGCCCTGAAATATGACCCCGCTCGACTTCTTATTCACCCTTGTCCTCTGTCCAGGAGTTGCAAGTAGTTTCTGGTGTTTGTAGTATGCTGGAGGCCGTGGACAGCGCTGACCGTAGGGGTGGGCTGTGATGCGGTAGGCACGTGGCCGGGTATACCGGGCGCCCGTTTGGTGTCACGGAACCCTGTTCACATCGTTTGGGGCTGTGAGCGAAACTCCGGCCGGATCTCCTCATGGATGGAACCCGAATAGGCGATAAACCTGGACTAGAGACTTGAGTGTTTAGGTAGGTCGTGGTCTACACCCACGTCGGCTTTCGCTTAAAGTCTGCCGAGCACATGTCGTGTGCAGACGCTAAGTGGTGGAAACATGTATGAAGAAGTACACCCCTGCAGGGTTAACATCATCTATTCGAATAGCCGTGTCCGCGGTAAAGGACTTCTGGGTTGCTTATATCAGTTCATAGACAAGTGAAAGTGGATACTCTAAAATACGCAAGATAAGCGTGAGTGCTATGGATGGCGTTCTCGTAGGGAGACGGGAGCGGATCCATAGTGGTGTATTGATATGGTGAATATGTGGACTCGTGTGCGCCACCTCAAAAGAGTTACTTGCAGTCGTAGTTCAGGATAGCCACCGAGTCAAAGCTGGCTTGCTGCAGTCAAACTCCACCATCCCCTTTGTTGATAATGATGCATGTGTAGATAGATCTGATGTAAGTCTTGCTGGGTACATTTGTACTCACGTTTGCCTATTTTATGTTTTTGCAGAGAGACTTCAGTCTCACTAGTAGTTCCGCTTGGACTTCGACGTTTAGCTTGATACCTCAGCTACGATCTTGTGCCCTCGGCAGGATCTGTTAGATAGTCAGGCTTTTCAGCCCTTTTCATTATAGACGTCTGTACTCAGACATGATAGCTTCCGCTTGTGCTTTGATTTGTATGCTCTGAGTGTTGGGTCATGAGACCCATGTTTGTAATGTCTCGCTCCTCGGAGCCTATTGAATAAACTACTTGAGTCGTAGAGTCATTTTGTGATGCCATGTTGTATTTGCACATATCGAGCATATTGTGTGTATGTTATTGTAATGCTTGGTATGTGTGGGATCTGACTATCTAGTTGTTTATCCTTAGTAGCCTCTCTTACCGGGAAATGTCTCCTAGTGTTTCCACTGAGCCATGGTAGCTTGCTACTGCTCCGGAACACTTAGGCTGGCCGGCATGTGTCCTTCTTCGTTCCTGTGTCTGTCCCTTCGGGGAAATGTCACGCGATGAATACCGGAGTCCTATTAGCCCGCTACAGCCCGGTTCACCGGAGTCCTGCTAGCCCAGTGCTACAGCCTGGATTCACTCGCTGATGACCGACACGTTCGATGCTGGGTCATGGATGCCTGTCCCTGTAAGTCTGTGCCACTTTGGGTTTACGACTAACCATGTCAGCCCGGGCTCCTTATCATATGGATGCTAGCGACACTGTCATATACGTGTGCCAAAAGGCGCAAACGGTCCCGGGCTAAGGTAAGGCGACACCCGTGGGAATACCGTGCGTGAGGCCGCAAAGTGATATGAGGTGTTACATGCTAGATCGATGTGGCATTGAGTCGGGGTCCTGACAGCGTTGGTATCAGAGCTTGACTGCCTGTAGGATTACCAAGCCAAACTGGTCAAAGTTGAGTCTAGATATTCTTTAGTTATGTAAGGGAATTGATTGTGGGATGGAACGTAAGGCTCTTTTTACTCCTTATACCTCATGGCTTTCTGATCTGAGTCATCATCTTCTCTTCTACGGGGATTAAGAACTAGGCTATCTCTTCTTTCTATTAGGATCACGTGTTACTAATCCGTAGACTTATAAGATTGTTGATTCAAGCCTCAGTTCAGTTCCTACTATCTTCTGTATGTTAACTGTTGATCTCGAGACCTTGATATTGTGTTTCTGAGTGGTTATGCCACCATTTTTGTGAATGTCTCAAATCTTTTCTGAGCATTTACAGCCGTTATGCTGTCCGAGTCATCCCAGGTTTCTAAATAGTCGGATGCATTTGCAAATCCTTTTCTTCCCGTTTCAATGTTCCCATGGGCCAGATTAACCACACTAATCAGTGAATTGAGGTACTCCATTACCTTGACATATATGTTGGAGATATTATTATGACCCTAGGTGTCTTAGGGGATCATCTAGTAATTTAGCCATGATTTGTGTCCCAGTGTGATGATTCTGGCTTTTATTCTCGAAAGCATCCCGTGATGCCACATAGTTAGTAGGTATTCTATTCCTGGGTTCTTGAACCCGAGATTCACTCTACTTACTTCATGTTGATAGTAATTGCTAGCGCCTTTAGGATATTAGTAACCTTTGCGATAGTTCTCGAGGTTCGTGGTACATCCTTCTTCCAAATACCATGAACTACTTATGGCAGAAGTTCCTCGTTGAACTGAACGATCACAACCAGAGTGCTCTTGATGAGTTCTCCATTATATGTTGTGGCTCTGCCAGTTCTACCTTTCCGCATGGGTTATCCGGAAGAAATATATTGAACTTGGTTCGACATACTAATCTATGCATCCACAACTCAGAAAATTATATGTTCCTTTGAGTTGTTCTCTTTAGTTGCATTCTGACCTTCGTCTATCAATTGATAGTCAAGAGTATGCGTGTGTTCGTTTATCGATGCCTATTACTCTTGTGGTCCGTCAAGCCATTCTGTCCTGAATGACTTGGAGAAACAAACTCCAGTACCTCTTCCATATCTAGGATTGGGTCAAAGCAATTGTGCTCCGCAGATCAAAATGCCAGCCCAGCTTTTGATTCTGTTCTACCCTGAAGTATTACCGTCTTTATGTCAGGATTTTCATGAGGATTGCACCGGCTCTTGTGAATTCTTGATGTAGTGATACTTCTCGCCATCATTATTCATCCCTCAGTTCCGTGTTGTCGCAACCGGAATGCCGACAAGTGAATCATGATGTGTGAATTCAATATTGCTAGCAACTCTATTGCTTGGTAGTCAAATGGACGATAACCTCATTCTTAGCGTGTTGATTATTGAATCGTCACCCTAAGATTGATTGTGCTACCTAGTCCCTATTTCTGGTGCACTCCTCGACCAATGAGTTAGGAATTATTTCAAGTCCTCACCCATTTGATCATGTCGTCTTGCCCTCAAAAGCAAGATTGTTCTCGAGCTTAGTAACATACCGGTGGTTCGTGACTTTCCAAATATCTTCTTGGAAGTGTTACCGGGTTGTCACCTGACCGCTATGTTGAGTTCGTGATCAAGTTGGTTTATTCCTGTAAACCACCCCTTCTCCAAGAATCCGTGTTGGATACCCTGAGCTAGTTGGATAAGCTAAACAACAACTTGGAGAGTTGGAAGATAAAAGCTTGTCCGACTTAGTTCATGTTAAGGGATATCTTTTTGTGTGTGTGTGTGTGTTGAAGAAAGATGATATCTTCATCAATTGGTCCTCGTGAACAATTGTTGGATCTATTATCTTACCCAAACCTTTGATTAAGTATGGGCTATCGTCAAATCAAATCAGTACCAACGATGCTCGTAATGTTGTCTTATTCGTGGTTGATCCCTCGAGCATACACCATTACATCTTTGGTCTGACCAATGCTATCACTTGTTCACTTAACTATGGAATTCCTTTTAAAAGGAAACCCGGATGAATTGTTGTTGAGCCCATTGACAACATCCTTATCTCCTCCATGATTTTGTTGAACATTAAGCTAGTGTTGGAAACTTTTGAAAGCATTTGTTCATGCTAGTTCATGAAGCATATGTTCGGATGTATGAAGTGACTTCCTCCAGTTCATGTGCATCTGATGCAAGTTGCCGCCGTGGATTCGAGAAAGTCAATGTTGCTTTCTTTGGAATCATTCCAAATCAGTCATGCACACGTGCGAAGAATGCTGTGATTTGAAGACTTGCAACCTTCAATCTATATCTATCCCTAGCACACCAAGCCACTGACTGATTTGTTCAAGGAGAAGGAGTATCTTCATAAGAGCTAATCCGGACTTATGAAAGAACTTCGATATCCTCGCTGATGGTTCCCAACCAGAACTCGGTAGTGTTTTATTGTAAGACTACCAGGTGGGCATGCTTGTCTGGGACAACGTGTTCACATGTTTGTAGCAGAACCAGCTCATGTTTTGGAGCTTGATATCGTAGTTCGTCTCCCGAGAATCCCGCAACGTCATCTCGTCGATTTGCGTTGCAAACTTCCGTTTTTCTTCCTAGACTCGATGAGTCTGGAATATCCTGACACCAACCAGATCTGAATCTCAGGCAGATATGATGGTTGGAACATTTCCCCAAGAACTATAATATTGGTCGCGCAATAACCGGTAAAGTGGATGTCGTGCCCAACACACCCAGCCGGAAGACCTGTTATTATAATATCTTGATTGATGAAGTTGGCCACCTCCCCATAGGGATTTTGTAGGGTTTACTCCCTAGTTGCCCCTATGGATTTTTGTGTTCCCGAAGTCCGACCTTTTACCTGATGTTTTAGATATCAAACCATATCTATGAATGGGTTATACTAGCACATCAAGGAGAACATTAGAAGCGGAGTGCTAAATGTCTCTCGGTCGATCATCCAGATTTTGTTCCTTGGCTTCGCTAAGGTGTAATCTGAGAAGTGTTATCTTCCTTTGCATCTGCATCATCCATCATCATTCATTGTGGTAGCAAGTTGTGTTGCCAGGATCCTTGACACGGATGTTGGTAAAACCTTGATGAATATGGAAATGCTCAAGTTCTTGAGAGCACGCACAAGCGCTACGTGTTATCATCGGCACTAACTGGGATTGCTCTCAGTTTCCTCGGCAATGCTATGATCTTTTCAAACAGTGAATTCACTCTCTGTTGTTGGGTTCTTCCCCAGTTACCAGAATCATTCCCAGCATTTGCATTTTGTTCCTAGCTTGCACCGCCAATGTGCCATTCTACCATGGGTCTCTTCCATTTTCTGGTGGTAAGCAAATTCATCCATTACGTTGTCTTCAACAAGGTAATCCACATCATCCAAGTCCGAGTATGCCATTCTACCGACCCCCTCCAAACGATCGCTCGAGAATTGTCTTATGCTGGTTTAAAGAGTTTCAATGATCTCTGAATCAAAGGTAATTCTTTTTGCCACTTAAGGGGAGATATCTACGAGTCACGGTTCCGAAGGTGTCTCGTTGTGGTATCATAGCAACTCAACTCCTCGCTACGTTGACAACCGTTCACCACCCTCTTAGGTGTGGAATTGTGGTCTACCTAGTGAACCTTCGTTATTTGCTTCACTCCATTCCTATGGATGTGTGCTTCGCCTCTCAGCTCGAGAGATGTTGCTATGACTCATTCCGAGAGTTGATCCTAAGTTGTTCGGTCTTCTCGAAGATCGATTGTTCTAGAGTTTTCCTTTCCTCTTCTTGTCATGATTAGCTGAAGTTCTCAGAGCAAGACGACAAGACAAAGATGGTGTTCAAATCAACGTTCATTTGAAGTGCAACCTGGATCGTGAAGATTGTACTAGTTGCGTTTCCCCTTCACCTTACCCTACGCTTGAATCTCGAGACGAGATTCTTGTTTAGTGGGGGTGAGTTGTCACATCCCTAGCTTCTGGTAATGCACTAGGCTAGACCTCTTGCTGCATCATGTTTAAATTCAAATGAAATTTGAATTGAGGAATTTTCAAAGCCTCAGAAACCTCTAAAAATAACCAACAATTAAATCTTCTCAAATGTGTCCAAGAAAATGTTCCTCTTATCCTCTGGAAATATTGGCAAGAGGAAAAATCCAAACCAATATTTTTGGTGTCTCAGAAACATTTAATTTGGGCATTTGAATTAAATCAATAATTATTTGAATTGGATTTATATCTACTATTAAATAAATATAGGTCCAATAATTCTGAAATATTTTGTGGAGCATTGTTTTAATTCCTTTAGCTCCTAAAAATATTGTCAGAAGCAAAATAAATTGAATTGGTTTCAAAACCAAATTCAAAACAAACCTGCAAAATAGAAAACTGAAATAATTAGAAAAAGGAGAGAGAGTCTTACCTGGCCCCTTACCTGGCTGGCCCAGTGGACAGCCCAGCCCACTGGCCTGGTGCCAGTCGTCCTCTACCTCTGCTAGTAGGCAGAGGAGGGAGACAGCGCACGCGCGCGCCGTGGCGACACGCCACCTCCCTGCCTGCCTGCGTCCCTCGCCACCGCGACGCCTCGGGCCTTCTCTTCGGCGCCGCCTCGAACCCCTGGACCCCCTCACTCGTCCCCTTCGTCTCTCCTTCGCCTCTCCCTCTCGCACACCCGAACGCCATCGTCGCCGCCGTTCGTCACCGCCGCAGCCACAGCCACTCCCTCGCTCCCTCTTCGTATCCCAGAGCTCCGCCGGTCCTCCCTCGTCCTCCTCGTCGTCTCACGCGACCAGAAGAGCCCCGGAACGCCGCCCCCGACGTTTTCCCCCTCGCCGGCCACCGAGGATCTTCTCCGTCGATTCGGCCACTCCGGCGCGCCCCCGAGCTCGCTGACCCTCCCTGCACGATCCTCGTGAGTCCCTGCTTCGTTTCCCCCTAACCCCAAGTCCGATTTCGAGCTCTAGCCGCCCCCTCTACCGGAGCCGAGACGCTCCGCCGCACGGACTCGTCGCCGGCGAAGCCCCGGTGACCAAATGGCCCCGCGCGTGCGTCCGTTGCACTCGCAACGACCCGTGGAGCAACGCTAGCATGGCAGCTAGCTTGTTTGCAAGCCGCAGCGCTAACCCCGCACCCACCCGAGCTCCGGCCGCCGCCTCGGGCTCCATTCCGGCGAACCCCGGCCACCCCCGCACCTCCCGTTGGCCCCCCTAGATGCGCACGGGCACGGGCTACCTTCTGGTGCCCTTCGCGCGTCCAGCCGCCGCCCGTAGCGCAACCCCGGTGAACTTCCGCCGCGTTTCGGGTCGCCGCCGGCCAAACTCCGGTGGCCAGTGACGTGGCGCTGTCATTAGCCACTAATGACCACGCTAAACCCCCCCACAGACACTGACAGCGGGCCCCGTAGCGGGTCAAAGCCCGAGTCAACGCGGGATTAGCCCCCGTGTCACTGACGTGTGGACCCCACACGTCAGGTTTGACCCTGACCGGCCCCTGTTGACTTGCTGACGTCATGCCGACGTCATGCTGACGCAGTAAAGTATTTCTGGAATTAAATAAATTAGGAAATGATTTATAATTCCAGAAAATTGTATAAACTTTAATAATTCATAGAAATTTAACCGTAACTCCAAATTAAATAATTTATATATGAAAAATTATCAGAAAAATTCAAGGAATCCATCTGTACCATTTTCATGCATGTTAGAACAACTTATAGCTGCTGTTTAGCAGAAATCAATTAAATGGCATTTGAATAATCACATATGGAGTTTGAATTTGAATCTTGTATTCAAACCAACTTCATTTAATCTGTTGCTAGTTGCATTAGCTCAAAACACATTCATTTTGCCATGTCGTGATCATGCATCATATTGTGCATTGCATTGATTGTGTTCCTTTCTATGTTGCCGGTATTTGTCCCCTCTTGATAGATGTGATACCGATGATGTGATCGTTGACACTGATGAAGACTCAATGCTATCTTCAGAAGTGCCAGGCAAGCAAAACCCCCTTGTTCATTCCGATAAAATCCCACTCTCTCGCTCCTGCTCTCTTTTACTGCATTAGGACAACATCGATTCATCTGTTACTTGCTGCGGTAGCTGAACCCCTTTATCCTCTGCATGACCTGTCATTCCACAGTAAATAGATGAAACCCACTAGCATGAGTAGGAGTTGTTTGAGCCCTGTTGTGCCTACTCATTCATGTTTGTTTGTCATGCCTGCTACTGCTTAGAGTTGAGTCAGGTCTGATTCATCGGGGATGAATCAGAGGCGTGTGAACATGTCCTACTGTGTGTGAGCTAAGTGTGTGAACACGATTTGGTAAAGGTAGTGGTGAGAGGCCATGTAGGAGTACATGGTGGGTTGTCTCATTGCAGCCGTCCTCAGGAACTGAGTTCTGTGTTTGTGATCCATGATTCAGCTACTACCACGCATTGGGCCCGAAACCAATGGACCCTCTCGGCTTCTTAATCACCCTTGTCCTCTGTCCAGGAGTTGCAAGTAGTTTCTGGTGTTTGTAGTATGCTGGAGGCCGTGGGCAGCGCTGACCGGAGGGGTGGGCTGTGATGCGGTAGGTACGTGGCACGGTGTACCGAATACCCGTTAGGTATCTCGGGAACCCTGCACACATCGTTTGGGGCTGTGAGCGAAACTCCGGCCGGATCTCCTCATGGATGGAACCCGAATAGGCGATAAACCTGGACTAGAGACTTGAGTGTTTAGGCAGGCCGTGGCCGACACCCACGTTGGGCTTCCGCTTGAAGGTTGCCGAGTACATGTCGTGTAAACGGCGGTAAGTGGTGAGAGCGTGTGTGAAGAAGTACACCCCTGCAGGGTTAACATTATCTATTCGAATAGCCGTGTCCGCGGTAAAGGACTTCTGGGTTGCTTATATCAGTTCATAGACAAGTGAAAGTGGATACTCTAAAATACGCAAGATAAGCGTGAGTGCTATGGATGGCGTTCTCGTAGGGAGACGGGAGCGGATCCATAGTGGTGTATTGATATGGTGAATATGTGGACTCGTGTGCGCCACCTCAAAAGAGTTACTTGCAGTCGTAGTTCAGGATAGCCACCGAGTCAAAGCTGGCTTGCTGCAGTCAAACTCCACCATCCCCTTTGTTGATAATGATGCATGTGTAGATAGATCTGATGTAAGTCTTGCTGGGTACATTTGTACTCATGTTTGCCTATTTTATGTTTTTGCAGAGAGACTTCAGTCTCACTAGTAGTTCCGCTTGGACTTCGACGTTTAGCTTGATACCTCAGCTACGATCTTGTGCCCTCGGCAGGATCTGTTAGATAGTCCGGCTTTTCTGCCCTTTTCATTATAGACGTCTGTACTCAGACATGATAGCTTCCGCTTGTGCTTTGATTTGTATGCTCTGAGTGTTGGGTCATGAGACCCATGTTTGTAATGTCTCGCTCCTCGGAGCCTATTGAATAAACTACTTGAGTCGTAGAGTCATTTTGTGATGCCATGTTGTATTTGCACATATCGAGCATATTGTGTGTATGTTATTGTAATGCTTGGTATGTGTGGGATCTGACTATCTAGTTGTTTATCCTTAGTAGCCTCTCTTACCGGGAAATGTCTCCTAGTGTTTCCACTGAGCCATGGTAGCTTGCTACTGCTCCGGAACACTTAGGCTGGCCGACATGTGTCCTTCTTCGTTCCTGTGTCTGTCCCTTCGGGGAAATGTCACGCGATGAATACCGGAGTCCTATTAGCCCGCTACAGCCCGGTTCACCGGAGTCCTGCTAGCCCAGTGCTACAGCCTGGATTCACTCGCTGATGACCGACACGTTCGATGCTGGGTCATGGATGCCTGTCCCTGTAAGTCTGTGCCACTTTGGGTTTACGACTAGCCATGTCAGCCCGGGCTCCTTATCATATGGATGCTAGCGACACTGTCATATACGTGTGCCAAAAGGCGCAAACGGTCCCGGGCTAAGGTAAGGCGACACCCGTGGGAATACCGTGCGTGAGGCCGCAAAGTGATATGAGGTGTTACATGCTAGATCGATGTGGCATTGAGTCGGGGTCCTGACACCCACATCCCCAAGAGAGAGCACAAGCGTGCGCTCAGGGACGTCTACACGATAGAGCCAGTCGCCCCAAAATTTAATCCATGGTCGTCATGCCCGATCACTTTCAATCGCCGGGATCATCCGACCAGTATCTGTCATGGTGGCTCAGCCGCACTGGTCCTAGACCCAATAATTGATGGTTTCCACCTGACTCGCGTCCTTATGGACGGAGGTAGCAGCCTCAATCTTCTCTATCAGGATACAGCGCGAAAAATGGGCATTAACCAATCACGGATCAAGCCCACCAGGACTACCTTCAAAGGAGTCATACCAGGTGTAGAGGCCCACTATCTGGGCTCAATTACACTAGAGGTTGTCTTTGGATCTCGGACAACTTCCCAAGCAAGGAATTAATCTTCGATATAGTCCCCTTCCGCAGCGGCTATCACGCACTGCTCGGACGAACTGCGTTTGCTCGATTCAACGCAGTACCACACTATGCTTATCTCAAGCTCAAGATGCCCAGTCCACGTGGTGTCATAACGGTCAATGGAAATACGGAACGCTCCCTCCGTACAGAAGAGCACACAACTGCCTTAGCAGCAGAAGTACAGAGCGATCTTCTCAAGCAGAACCTTAATTCGGCTGCCGAGCCCATGGACACCTTTAAGAGGGTCCGAACTACTCTGCAGTAGGAGAGCTTGGCTCGTCAGGAGCTTGACTAGCAATCCGGCCTCCATCTCTGTCCCAATAAAGTGGTCGCTTTCGTGCCGTGCGTACATAACTACGCACTCAAAATCCCATGGGAATCGAGGGAGGCATAAGCTAGCTTGTGGTCCATAGTATGGCTCAATCGACATCGGATACACACATACTTTCACTTTTACTTGTTTTCTTTTCAGGTCGCAATCCCACAGGCCCCATCTGGTGGTCTGGTCATTGGTCCTCTTGAAGGTTAAACACACCAAGACGACGAGAAACGCAGACATATGGGGGACTTTTTAGGTGATTCTGTTAACAATAACTCTACCTGTTTTTTAGGACCCGCATGGAGCTCTCCCTTGGTTCTGGCATGTCAAATAGCCTGTCGCTTATCGCACTACTTGTATCAATGCGCCTTGACATACTAATTAAATTACAATGAGAACAGTTTTGCGGCTGGAGCTTTAGGACCCCGGCTTTTTACCTTTGTACCTTTTCTGTTTTCTTTCTCCTTTTCAGCTCCCCTGTGGATAACCCTATCAGGTAGCACCCGTACACTTTGGTATGATACATCTCCAACGTATCTATAATTTTTGATTGCTCCATGCTATATTATCTACTGTTTTGGATATTATTGGGCTTTATTAGCCACTTTTATATTATTTTTTGGACTAACCTATTAACCGGAGGCCCAACCCAGAATTGCTGTTTTTTTTACCTATTTTAGGGTTTCGAAGAAAAGAAATATCAAACGGAGTCCAAACGGAATGAAACCTTCCGGAACGTGATTTTCTCACCAAACATGATCCAGGAGACTTGGGCCCCACGTCAA
>NC_041390.1:430677122-430702486 GCF_002162155.2 Triticum dicoccoides
CCCCCTGTTGCTCCAACGACGTACTCCTTCCTCCTATATATACCTACGTACCCCCAAACGATCAGAGACGGAGCCAAAACCCTAATTCCACCGCTGTAACTTCCTGTATCCACAAGATCCCATCTTGGGGCCTGTTCTGGAGCTCCGCCGGAGCGGGCATCCATCACAGAGGGCTTCTACATCAACACCATAGCCTCTCCGATGAAGTGTGAGTAGTTTACCTCAGACCTTCAGGTCCATAGTTACTAGCTAGATGGCTTCTTCAATCTTTTTGGATCTCAATACAATGTTCTCCCCCTCTCTTGTGGAGATCTATTCGATGTAATCTTCTTTTTGCGGTGTGTTTGTTGAGACCGATGAATTGTGGGTTTATGATCAAGATTATCTATGAACAATATTTGAATCTTCTCTGAATTCTTTTATGTATGATTGGTTATCTTTGCAAGTCTCTTCGAATTATCAGTTTGGTTTGGCCTACTAGATTGATATTTCTTGCAATGGGAGAAGTGCTTAGCTTTGGGTTCAATCTTGCGGTGTCCTTTCCCAGTGACAGTAGGGGCAGCAATGCACATATTGTATTGTTGCCGTCGAGGATAACAAGATGGGGTTTTATCATATTGCATGAATTTATCCCTCTACATCATGTCATCTTGCTTAAGGCGTTACTCTATTTTCATGAACTTAATACTCTAGATGCATGTTGGATAGCGGTCGATGAGTGGAGTAATAGTAGTAGATGTAGGCAGGAGTCGGTCTACTTGTCTCGGACGTGATGCCTATATACATGATCATACCTAGATATTCTCATAACTATGCTCAATTCTGTCAATTGCTCAACAGTAATTCGTTCACCCACCATAAAATACTTATGCTCTTGAGAGAAGCCAGTAGTGAAACCTATGGCCCCCGGGTCTATCTTCATCATATTAATCTTCCAATACTTAGTTATTTCTTTGCTTTTTACTTTGCTTTTATTTTACTTTGCATCTTTTTCACAAAAATACCAAAAATATTATCTTATCATATCTATCAGATCTCACTCTCGTAAGTGATCGTGAAGGGATTAACAATCCCTTGTCGCATTGGTTGCGAGGAGTTATTTGTTTTGTGTAGGTACTAGGGACGCGCGCGCAACCTCCTACCGGATTGATACCCTGGTTCTCAAAAACTGAGGGAAATACTTACGCTACTCTGCTACATCATCCTTTCCTCTTCGGGGAAATCCAACGCAGTGCTCAAGAGGTAGCAAGAAGAATTTCTGGTGTCGTTGCCGGGGAAGGTTCACGCAAGTCAAGATTTGACTCCCGACAACAAGAAATTTCTGGCGCCGTTGAGTCAACATACCTAGTACCCATCACATACCCTTATCTCCCACATTTCATTATTTGCCATTTGCCTCTCGTTTTCCTCTCCCCCACTTCACCCTTGTCATTTTATTCGCCCTCTCTCTCCATCGTCCCTCTCTTTCTCTTTTTGCCTCTTTTTGCCTGCTTGCTTTTTGTTTGCTTGTGTGTTGGATTGCTTGCTTGTCACGATGGCTCAAGATAACACTAAATTGTGTGACTTTACCAATACCAACAACAATGATTTTATTAGCACTCCAATTGCTCCTCTTACCGATGCGGAATCTTGTGAAATTAATGCTGGCTTGCTGAATCTTGTCATGAAAGATTCGTTCTCCGGCCTTCCTAGTGAAGATGCCGCTACCCATCTAAATAGCTTAGTTGATTTGTGTGATATGCAAAAGAAGAAAAATGTGGATAATGATATTGTTAAATTGAAGCTATTTCCTTTTTCGCTTAGAGATCGTGCTAAAGCTTGGTTTTTGTCTTTGCCTAAAAATAGTATTGATTCTTGGAACAAGTGCAAAGATGCTTTTATGTCTAACTATTTTCCTCCCGCTAAGATCATCTCCCTTAGAAACGATATTATGAATTTTAAGCAACTTGATCATGAACATGTTGCACAAGCTTGGGAGAGTATGAAATTAATGATACTTAATTGCCCTACTCATGGTTTGAATTTGTGGATGATTATACAAAAAAAAATTATGTCGGATTGAATTTTGCTTCTAGAAATCTTTTAGATTCGGCCGCGGGAGGCACTTTTATGGCACTTTAGGAGAAGCTACTAAACTCCTAGATAATATTATGGTTAATTATTCTCAATGGCATACTGAAAGATCTTCTAATAGAAAGGTGCATGCGATAGAAGAAATTAATGTTTTGAGTGGAAAGATGGATGAACTTATGAAATTATTTTCTAGTAAGAGTGTTTCTTCTGATCCTAATGATATGCCCTTGTCTACTTTGATTGATAACAATAATGAATCTATGGATGTGAATTTTGTTGGTAGGAATAATTTTGGTAACAATGCGTATAGAGGAAATTTTAATCCTAGGCCTTATCCTAGTAATCCCTCTAACAATTATGGTACTTCCTACAACAATTATTATGGAAATTATAATAATATGCCCTCTGATTTTGAATCTAATATTAAAGAATTTATTACTTTGCAAAAGAATTTCAAAGCTTTGATTGAAGAAAAATTGCTTAAGATTGATGATTTGGCTAGGAACGTTGATAGAATTTCTCTTGATGTTGATTCTTTGAAACTTAGATCTATTCCTCCTAAGCATGATATCAATGAGTCTCTCAAAGCCATGAGAATTTCCATTGATGAATGCATAGAAAGAACCACTAGGATGCGTGCTAAAAAGATGCCTTTATAAGAGCATGTTCTTCTAGTTCCTATGAAAATAAAGATGAAGATCTAGAAGTTATTGATGTGTCCCCTATTAAATCTTTGTTTTGCAATATGAATCTTAATAATGATGGGACTGAATATGATCCACCTTTACCTAGAAGACGTTCCAAAAATTCGGAGTCTTTAGATCTTGATGCTCAATTTGATGAAAGTGGGATTGAAGAAATTAAAACCCTAGATGTTGCTAAACCCACTATTTTGGATTTCAAGGAATTTAATTATGAAAATTTCTCTTTGATTGATTGTATTTCCTTGTTGCAATCCGTGCTAAAGTCTCCTCATGCTTATAGTCAAAATAAAGCGTTTACTAAACATATCGTTGATGCCTTGATGCAATCTTATGAAGAAAAACTTGAATTAGAAGTTTCTATCCCTAGAAAGCTTTATGATGAGTGGGAACCAACTATTAAAATTAAGATTAAAGATCATGAGTTATATGCTTTATGTGATTTGGGTGCTAGTGTTTCCACGATTCCAAGGACTTCGTGTGATTTGTTAGGTTTCCGTGATTTTGATGATTACTATCTAAACTTGCACCTTGTGGATTCCACTACTAAGAAACCTATGGGAAGAATTAATAATGTTCTTATTGTTGCAAATAGGAATTATGTGCCCATAGATTCTATCGTTCTTGACATAGATTGCAATCCTTCATGTCCTATTATGCTTGGTAGACCTTTCCTTAGAACGGTTGGTGCAATTATTGATATGAAGGAAGGAAATATTAGATTCCAATTTCCATGAAGGAAAGGCATGGAACACTTTCCTAGAAACAAAATTAAATTACCTTATGAATCTATTATGAGAGCCACTTATGGATTGCCTACCAAAGATGACAATACCTAGATCTATCCTTGCTTTTTATGCCTAGCTAGGGGCGTTAAACGATAGCGCTTGTTGCGAGGCAACGCAATTTTATTTTTATTACTTGCTTTTTGCTCCTGTTTAGTAATAAATAATTTACCTAGACTCTGTTTTGGTTGTGTCTTTTGTGTTTAATTTGTGTTTGTGCCAAATAGAACCGTTGGGAAGACTTGGGGAAAGTCTTGATATCTTGCTGTAAAAAATAGAAACTTTAGCGCTCACGAGAACTACCGCCATTTTTATTTGGAAAGTGCTATTTAGTTAATTTATTTTTTCAGATGATTACTAAATAAATTCCTCACGTCCAGAAATTTATTTTAGAATTTTTGGGGTTCCATATATTACGCTAGCTACAGATTACTACAGACTGTTCTGTTTTTGACATATTCTGTTTTTCGTGTGTTGTTTGCTTATTTTGATGAATCTATGGCGAGTAAAATAGTTTATAAACCATATAGAAGTTGTAATACAGTAGGTTTAACACAATTATAAATAAAGAATGAGTTCATTACAGTACCTTGAAGTGGTCTTTTGTTTTCTTTCGCTAACGGAGCTCACGAGATTTTCTACTTTAAGTTTTGTGTTGTGAAGTTTTCAAGTTTTGGGTAAAGATTTGATGGATTATGGAACAAGGAGTTGCAAGAGCCTAAGCTTGGGGATTCCCATGGCACCCCCAAGATAATCTAAGTACACCTAAAATCCAAAGCTTGGGGATGCCCCGGAAGGCATCCCCTCTTTCGTCTACTTCTATCGGTAACTTTACTTGGAGCTATATTTTTATTCACCACATGATATGTGTTTTGCTTGGAACGTCTTGTATGATTTGAGTATTTATTTTTATTTTACCACAATCATCCTTCCTGTACACACCTTTTGAGAGCCATACATGATTTATAATTTGTTAGAATACTCTATGTGCTTCGCTTATATCTTTTGAGTTATATAGTTTTGCTCTAGTACTTCAGTTATATCTTTTAGAGCATGGTGGTGGATTTGTTTTATAAAAACTATTGATCTCTCATGCTTCACTTAGATTATTTTGATAGTCTTAAATAGCATGGTAATGCTTAAATAATCCTAATATGCTTGGTATTCAAGAATAGTAACAACTTTCTTATGAGTGTGTTGAATGCTATGAGAAGTTTGATGCTTGATAATTGTTTTGAGATATGAAGATGGTGATATTAAAGTTGTGCTAGTTGAGTAGTTGTGAATTTGAGAAATACTTGTGTTAAAGTTTGTGATGCCCGTAGCAGGCACGTATGGTGAACCGTTATGTGATGATGTCGGAGCATGATTTATTTATTGATTGTCTTCCTTATGAGTGGCGGTCGGGGACGAGCGATGGTCTTTTCCTACCAATCTATCCCCCTAGGAGCATGCACGTAATACTTTTCTTTGACAACTTGTAGATTTTTGCAATAAGTATATGAGTTCTTTATGACTAATGTTGAGTCCATGGATTATACGCACTTTTCTCACCCTTCCACCATTGCGAGCCTCTCTTATACCGCGCACCTTTCGCCAGTATCATACACCCACCATATACCTTCCTCAAAACAGCCACCATACCTACCTATTATGTCATTTCCATAGCCATTCCGAGATATATTGCCATGCAACTTTCCACTGTTCTGTTTATTATGACACACTCCATCATTGTCATATTGCCTTGCATGATCATGTAGTTGACATTGTATTTGTGGCAAAGCCACCATTCATAATTCTTTCATACATGTCACTCATGAGTCATTGCATATCCCGGTACACCACCGGAGGCATTCATATAGAGTCATATTTTGTTCTAAGTATCGAGTTGTAATTGTTGAGTTGTAAGAAAATAAAAGTGTGATGATCATCATTATTAGAGCATTGTCCCAGTGAGGAAAGGATGATGCAGATTATGATTCCCCCACAAGTCGGGATGAGACTCCGGACAAAAAATAAAAAAAAATAAAAAAAGGGGAAGAAAAGAGGCCATAAAAAAGAGAAAAGGCCCAAAAAAATAAGAGAAAAAGAGAGAAGGGGCAATGCTACTATCCTTTTACCACACTTGTGCTTCAAAGTAGCACCATGATATTCATGATAGAGAGTCCCTCATTTCGTCACTTTCATATACTAGTGGTAATTTTTCATTATAGAACTTGGCTTTTATATTCCAATGATGGGCTTCCTCATAATGCCCTAGGTCTTCATGAGCAAGCAAGTTGGATGCACACCCACTTAGTTTCTTTTGCTGAGCTTTCATATACTTATAGCTCTAGTGCATCTGTTGCATGGCAATCCCTACTCACTCACATTGATATCTATTGATGGGCATCTCCATAGCCCGTTGATACGCCTAGTTATGTGAGACTATCTTCTCCCTTTTTGTCTTCCCCACAACCACCATTCTATTCCACCTATAGTGCTATATCCATGGCTCACGCTCATGTATTGCGTGAAGATTGAAAAAGTTTTGAGAATGTCAAAAGTATGAAACAATTGCTTGGCTTGTCATCGGGGTTGTGCATGATTTAAATACTTTGTGTGGTGAAGATAGAGCATAGCCAGACTATATGATTTTGTAGGGATAACTTTCTTTGGCCATGTTATTTTGAGAAGACATGATTGCTTTGTTAGTATGCTTGAAGTATTATTATTTTTATGTCAATATTAACCTTTTATATTAAATCTTTTGGATCTGAATATTCATACCACAATTAAGAAGAATTACATTAAAATTATGCCAAGTAGCACTTCACATCAAAAATTAACTTTTTTCTCATTTACCTACTCGAGGACGAGCAGGAATTAAGCTTGGGGATGCTTGATATGTCTCCAACGTATCTATAATTTTTGATTGCTCCATGCTATATTATCTACTGTTTTGGACATTATTGGGCTTTATTATCCACCTGTATATTATTTTTGGGACTAACCTATTAACCGGAGGCCCAGCCCAGAATTGCTGTTTTTTTGCCTATTTTAGGGTTTCAAAGAAAAGGAATATCAAACGGAGTCCAAACGGAATGAAACCTTCGGGAACGTGATTTTCGGAACGAACAAGATCCAGGAGACATGGACCCTACGTCAACAAAAAAAGGAGGAAGACACGAGGTAGGGGGCGCGCCTACCCCCCAGGCGCGTCCTCCACCCGCGTGGGCCCCCTGTTGCTCCACCGACGTACTCCTTCCTCCTATATATACCTACATACCCCCAAACGATCAGATACGGAGCCAAAAACCTAATTCCACTGCCGCAACCTTCTGTATCCACGAGATCCCATCTTGGGGCCTGTTCCGGAGCTCCACCGGAGGGGGCATCCATCACGGAGGGCTTCTACATCAACACCATAGCCTCTCCGATGAAGTGTGAGTAGTTTACCTCAGACCTTCAGGTCCATAGTTATTAGCTAGATGGCTTCTTCTCTCTTTTTGGATCTCAATACAATGTTCTCCCCCTCTCTTGTGGAGATCTATTCGATGTAATCTTGTTTTTGCGGTGTGTTTGTTGAGACTGATGAATTGTGGGTTTATGATCAAGATTATCTATGAACAATATTTGAATCTTCTCTGAATTCTTTTATGTATGATTGGTTATCTTTACAAGTCTCTTCAAATTATCAGTTTGGTTTGTCCTACTAGATTGATCTTTCTTGCAATGGAAGAAGTGTTCAGCTTTGGGTTCAATCTTGCGGTGTCCTTTCCCAGTGACAGTAGGGCCATCAAGGCACGTATTGTATAGTTGCCATTGAGGATAACAAGATGGTTTTTTATCATATTACATGAATTTAACCCTCTACATCATGTCATCTTGCTTAAGGAGTTACTCTGTTTTCATGAACTTAATACTCTAGATGCATGCTGGATAGCGGTCGATGAGTGGAGTAATAGTAGTAGATGCAGGCGGGAGTCGGTCTACTTATCTCGTACGTGATGCCTATATACATGATCATACCTAGATATTCTCTTAACTATGCTCAATTCTATCAATTACTCAACAGTAATTCATTCACCCACCGTGAAATACTTATGCTCTTGAGAGAAGCCATGAGTGAAACCTATGGCCCCCGGGTCTATCTTCATCATATTAATCTTCCAATACTTAGTTATTTCCTTTGCTTTTTACTTTGCATCCGTATCACAAAAATACCAAAAATATTATCTTATCATATCTATCAGATCTCACTCTCGTAAGTGACTGTGAAGGGATTAACAACCTGTCGGGGGTTGGGTGCGACATATGCCAATGGATGGCTTATCATGGTGGGGGCGAGTATAACATCGTCGGTGCCTGGAAACGGGATGAGGCGTGCACACGAACGCCGGCGGACTTTACCCAGGTTCGGGGCTCTCCTAGGAGATAACACCCCTAGTCCTGCTCTGCGGGGTCTCCGCATGATCACTAAGGCAAAAGTGAGTACAATGGTGCTCCTCGAGTTGTATCTGTGGGCAGGAGGAGACTAGGCCAGCTCTCCCCCTTCTCTAAGGTCTGCTCTAGTTCTAATGGATCGAAACCCTTTGCATGGGTGCCCTGGGGGGTTTATATAGGCCTACCCCCCCAGGGGTACAATGGTAAACCGACTGGGCGCAGGGCCCCAGCCGTCAGTCTCTTCGCCTGCCGGGCTCCATGCCGACTGTTGGGCCCTGCAGGCTGGTGAGCCCCGCCGACTGGTCTGGTATGGAGCCGACGGGCCGTACCCGCCGCTTGCGGGTCTTGCCAGCTGCCGATTACTATAGTTGTGCCTCTAATGACGCAGGCTTGGTCATGGGGTCGTGGCTACAACCCTGCTACCTGGCGGGCGATTACTGTAGCCACTCCCCGTCTCGTCTAGTTAATGGCGCATGGGACCCGTGGGAGGGGCAGGCTGACTTCCGGGGGCCGGCTCCCTTCGGGTCCGACTGGTGGCGCTCTGCCGTCTTCTGGACTCTCGCTGACCGGTAGGGCCCATCATCCGTGGTGCATACCGACAGGCCGACGTGGGTGCAGGACTCTGCACACTGTTGCTGATGTCAGGGATGGCACGGCAACAATGCCTCGCCCGACGGAGATCTCCGCTGGTACGGCGCACTATGGCCTAGCCATCCCATGAAAAGGGGAGGGAGTGGGCTTCACTGTTGTCACTCCCGTCCTATCCCCCTTATGAGGGCATGGGCTTTGTTGGTGTCGTGGGCCGACTCCCCGTGGCCGGCTTCTCTGGGAGCCGCCAGGCAGGAGTCGGCCCGTCTTGACCTCGCCTCCAGGACTCGGCCGCATGCGGGCAGTCGACCGCTCCTCTAGCCGGCCTCTGGAAGGCGACTCTCCATCCTGGTGTCTTGAGGGGCGCAGTCATCCCCGATATCTTGAAAGGTTCTGGGCCTCGGGTTAGCCTACCTGTGCCCCATTACTCCGACAGTAGTCCCTGAAGCTGGTGAGGCGCTGCGGACGATCAGCCGAGGAGCCTCAGCTATTTCTTTCTCTGAGTGCTTGAGGTGAGACCTCGGTTGACTTCTGCCGGGCCGACTGGTAGGAGTCAGAGTCGCCTGGCTTTGACTTGTCCAAAAATGCTTTCGAATCCCCGGCGGGAACTCAGTAGCGTGTGAGCTAAGCTTCCTGACCGCCACCCACTCCGTGCCCGCCATGTGGCAACGAGTGGCTGGGCCAGCCTGCCTACCCATCCGCGAGATGGGACATGTCTGCAGGCGGGGCCTGCCACTACCACGCCTTGGCATGCGAGTGGATCTGCTGCGGTCGTGGGGGGCGGTTGAGGTTCCCACGGAATTACCGCGCGTAGTAACTTTGCGCGATAAATGTGGGGGGCGTGGAGTAGTGGGCGCAGTAAATCCCACAACTGCCCCCTCGGCTTCACAGCCCACTGGGCTATAAGTAGGGGAGGAGGGGAGACAGCGGAGCACACGCGTCCCACCTCCCCACTGCTTCTTCTTCTTCCTCTCTCTCTCCCCGCCACACCTCAAGCTACGTCGAGCGCTACGGCAGTCTGCTCACGATGAGCTCTTCCTCCGCCGTCACGCCCCCTACGGCGCATTCCGGCACCTGGGATGGTTCGGAGGTCCACGACGATGATGTTGATTTCCTCCGCAAGACGTGTCGGTTGCCCGGCGAGGACCTCGTTCGGGTTCGTCTCGCGTCGCGGGAGGAAATCTCGCCGGCGCCGCAGGAGGACGAGCGGGTCGTCTTCCGCTCGCACTGCCTGCCCGGCCTGGGCCTGCCGGCGAGCAACTTCTTCCGCTCCTTCCTTGAGTTCTACGGACTCCAGCCGCACCACCTCACCCCCAACATGGTGGTGATGTTGTCCGCCTTCGTCACCCAGTGCGAGGGCTTCATTGGCGTTCTCCCCACCCTGGAGCTCTGGGGGGAGTTCTTCTACTCCAAGCTCGGCACCTAAGCCGCGGGCGTGTCGGCTCAGTGTGGCGCGTTCATCGCCGTTCGGAGGTCGGGGGCCGACAACCCGTTTCCCTCCATCAAGCTGATCAAGTCGGTGAAGATGTTGCAGCGGTCGTACTTCTACATGAAGAACGTCTCCGCGGAGGGCAACTGGATCAACCTGCCAGCCTACGTAGCCAGCCCGCCGGCTGGGAGGCAGCCCAACTGGTCGCACCGGGTCCGGACGTTGACGCCTGCGGGAGCTGGCGCCGTTGCGCGGCTTCGAGTACTGGCAGAGGGCCTGACTGGGCCGGACTTGCTGGCCGCCTTCGTGGCGCGCCGAGTGCTGCCCCTCTAGAGTCGCCCCCATATGATCTGTCAGATGAGTGGGCAGCGAGACCCGAGCCGAATGTGCACCAAAGAGATGCCTCACGAGGAGGTAGCCTACATGGTGAACTACCTTGCGAGCTGTGACCTCAACGAAGAGTGGCAGTTCGGCAAGGAGCCGTATTCACATGCCGCCCCTCCGCCTCTGGTGAGTCGTTTTCTTTTTCTCTTTCTCTCTGACTTCTTCGTTGCCGAGTCCATTTTGTCCGATCTGACCAGCCGGCTTTGGTCAGAACCCCCTCCTCCAGCCAGCAGCCGGCACCGCGGGGCTGGACCGTGAATTCCTCCCTGACCGGGCGGAGAGCGATGTTGATGACCCCGACATGGGGGCGGCGGCCCTGGAGGACGACACCCAGGGAGGAGGCGGCGCGGCGTGCGGCCCGAGACTTGGGGCCAGTCTCGAGGACTGGCCCGATGATGACGAGGAGGTCATCCCACGCCACCAGCCAGGAGCCGGCCAGTCGGGCGCGGGCTCGTCAGCTCCGCCGGACGCACAAGGCGGCGGCAAGAAGCGCAGGGCCGGGGCGAGCCTGTTTGGCAGCCAGCCGAAGAAGCCCAAGGCCTCAGCCGCGACGACCAAGCGGGACAAGGCGGCCACAAAGGCCAACCGCTTCCGCAAGGTGGTGAAGACGCCGCAGCTTATTTCAGCGTAAGCACCACCTCCCTTCGTACATTCGTATTTCGTTATTGAGTCTGTCTGAAATTTCTTTACTTTGTTTTCTGGCTTTTAGGGCCCCTCTCTCTCTTCAGAAGTCGGCCACCGGCTCCGTCGTGAAGTCGACGGAGACCTCCTCCACCACCCGGCGGGTTGACCCCGCCGCCGACCTTCGGGAGGCGACAGAGCGGAACGTGCGGGATGTGCGTGAGGAGAGGGAAGCCGCCCGTCTGAAGAAAGCGGAAGCCGACAAGGCGGAGGCCGCCACCCTGAAGAAGCTGGCAGAGGCCGAGGCCGCCGATGCGGAGAAGAAGCACGCAGAGGAAGCCGCACGCCGCCAGTCAACGGTGTTTGTCGTCACCTTAAACTCCGCACCGCCGCCACCGGAGTTCTCGACGCAGACTGGAGAAGCCGGCGACGAGAACCCGGACATGCAGAGGGACACCGACGTCACCGCTACGCCGGAGGTCATTGTGCCGCCACTGCCACCCTCCGGAGGCGCGCCAGGCGGACAACCGGCGGATCCGCCAGTGCCGCCAACCAGAGGCGCGGCGGTGACGGGCCTGGCCCTCGAGGTCAGTATGCAGACGCGCCGCCGTCTCGCGAAGGCGGCCTCAGCGCCGCGTCCTCTGGAGACCGGCGCTGCGAGCTCCTCGATCCCGGACACCGAGGTGTCGAGCACCATGCCCACCGGGTGGGTGCGGGGAGGCGGGGCGGGCCCATTGAACCGGGCGCTCTTGGACGTCCATGCTAAGCTCCGGGCCGAGGGCGACGCCATCAAGGAGTGCACTAAGGCCTACCTGGCATCACGAACGGCCATCCAGCTACGCATCCTTTCTTTGCTTTGCTTCCTTATTTTTTCTTTGTGGGGGCGCACCAGTGCACCCACTGGGTGTAGTCCCCGAGTTTCAGGTCGGCTGCTGAGCAGGCGGCTCGGAACTCTAATCGGCGAGTTCCAAGTACCAACACTTTTTCTGAAATTTTGATGCAGGATTACCACAATCTTCGCGTGACCTCCTTCAACGCGAATGTTGAGGAGCTGGCCAAGCAGACCGCCGACTTGTCGGATAGCCGGGGTGAGTTTTCTTCTTTCTCTGTGGGGGCGCGCTGGCGCACCCGCGGGTTGTAGTCCCCGAGATTCGAGCCGACTGCTGAGCAGTCGGGCCGGATCTCCCCGGCGACCTTTCTTCTTTGCTGACGACTGAAATCCCTCCCCCTCCTTTTCAGAGGCCAACGCCGCCCTTCAGCAGCAGCTGGGCGAAGTCAAAACCGCGCTGCGCGTCAGGGAGGAGGAGTGCGGCCGGCTGATGGAGGAGCGTGACCGGCTGGCTACGCAGTTGGCGGAGCAGAAGGAGCTGCTCCAGAGGGCCCAGAAGGAAGCGGAGGACAAGGAGACCGCCCTTCTCGCTGAATTTGCGTCCGAGCGCTCCTCCTGGACTGACAAGGAGGCGACGCTGGTCTTCGGCTTCCAAGCAATCGAAGATCTTGTCGATGGTGAGCTTCCACTTGTTTCCTTTTCCGGGGCTGCCGACTTCTAGTTGAGTCGGCCTTAAATTTTTAACTTTGTTTCTTTGCTCTTCTTCCTTAGCAGACTTCTTCCCCGGCCATTCTAATGCCGCCAATCAAGCCATCGAGGCTGACCGTGAAGCACGGAGGGCGGACGGTGCACACGTCGCAGCCGACGCCCCCCGAACTCCCAACTAGTAGATTCTAAGCATCGAGGCCTGTCTTCGGTCAGCCCACCGGATGCTGCGCCGGCTTCAACATGTCGGCGCCCAGGCGATTGCCGCCCTGTGGTCGGACATGCAGGCGCCACGCACCCCCAGTCAGACTGCCGACTAGTTGGAGGTGGCAGCTGGCCGTCTTGAGGCCTGGAAGGGTTCTACAGCCCGGGCTGGAGCCCGCCGGGCCTTGAAATTCACCAAGGCGTGGTATCCTGGGCTGAGTTTAGCCCAGTTAGCCACGTTCCGGCTGGAAGCTCAGGCGGAGCTGGCAACGGTGGAGGACGATCTCGTCAGGCGCGCCGCATTGATTGCTGAGTACACCGACACTAGTGTCTTCATCCCAGAGCAGGCTGAGAATGGCGAGGAGGCGCCGCCAGAGTGGTTCGGGCTGAACCCGGACGACGGCGAGGACTCGGCGGAGGTGATCGACTCCAGTGGCGAAGAGGAAGGCGAGGAGGAGGAAGGAGACGAGGAGGAGGCGCCAGAGGTCGAGGCAGACGGCCAGCCCCAGCCCGACCGCGCCTCTAGCAACGAGCCGCGCTCAACTGAGCCAGCTGTCGCCAGGGGTGATCAGGCGGAGACCAACCAGCCAGCTGCCCTGCCAACTGGCACCGCCGACCCCTCTGGTCCTCCGAGTCCGTCCGCGGCTTCCTAGGCTGCCACTTTATCTTTGTTTTACCTGCTTAGTAGTCTCAATGAACTTATTATTTTGCACAATTCCACCCACTGGGTGTGGGTGTATCCTGAACTCCTATTTGATGATTCGTCCAAGGGCATTTCTATGTAAATATTTATCCGCGTTCTATCTCTTCTTGCTTATTGCTCTTTGGCTTTTTCCTTTGCTGCCTTCCCTTGGTTGCCGTTTGGCTAGTTGGTCAGCCGCTCTGCGGACTGCCGCTAGATCAAATATTTGGCTTCTTTGGGAGGCAAGTACTTAGCCATTTAGAGTTTTTAGCAATTTAATTTAGAAAACGACGAGCCGGCTGCTCAAGAGTTGGTTGCAAAAGGCTGGAAACTGGCTTGAGCTATGTGCATGCTTTGAGTCCTTAGCCATTTTTCATATGGACACCCATTCTACCTTACTCCTGCTTGCCAGTCAGTCGCTCTGCGATCTGCGGCTTCTAACAGGAGACGGCTTGAGTGCCACACACTACTTGTTCGGCTGTAGGAAGTCATTTCATAGCTCGAGACGGCAAGTCCTCGGGCCGACTAGTCGAACCCGGTGCCAAGCGGTAAAGAATAACATATTCATAGGCATAACTCTTTATCATATAGATAAAAGAAGGCAGTCCCCGAGATCTTCTTGAGGGGCCCGAAGTCTTCGTACTTTAATACAAAAGGTAGCATGATACATACTTCATTAACTGTAAAATCTTTGGAGGAGATTTGCATTCCATGGCCGCTCTGTCTCTTTGCCGGAGTCGTCCCTTTTGCGCGCTCGGGGCTGCTGAGCGTCGATCAGGTAGTAGGAGTCATTGCCCAACACCTTGCTGATGATGAAGGGGCCTTCCCAAGGTGCTGAGAGCTTGTGCTGGCCAGCTGTTCGCTGAATCAGCCGAAGCACAAGGTCTCCTTATTGGAAAGACCGCGGCTTGACCTTTCGATTGTAGTATCGGCGTAGGCTCTGCTGGTAGATGCTGGACCGGCTGAGTGCCAATAGCCGGCCCTCTTCCAGCATATCAACGCCGTCTTGACATGCTTCCTCTGCTTCCTCCTTGGTGTACATGGTGACTCGAGGGGAGTCGAACTCTATGTCCGTTGGGATGATGGCTTCGGCACCGTAGACGAGGAAGAAGGGCATGAAGCTGGTTGACTTGTTTGGAGTCGTGCGCAGGCTCCAGAGGACGGCTGGAAACTCATCAAGCCAGCAGCCTGCTGAGTGCTCCAGAGGCTCAACCAGCCAGGGCTTGATGCCGGACAGGATTAGGCCATTTGCTCGCTCTACTTGGCCGTTGGACTGCGGACGGGAAACGGATGCTAAGTCCAGTCGGATGCCCTGCGTCGCGCAGAAACGGGCCAAGGCACCCTTGGCAAAGTTTGTGTCGTTGTCGGTGATGATGCTATGCGGTATGCCGTACCGAATTGTGATGTCGGAGATGAAGGTCACAGCAGTCGGACCATTCAAACTCTTGATTGGCTTTGCTTCTATCCACTTGGTGAACTTGTCCACTGCAACAAGTAAATGAGTCAAACCATCTCGCGCCGTCTTGAATGGTCCGACCATGTCCAGGCCCCAAACAGCAAAGTGCCAGTCAATAGGAATAGTTTTGCGTGCCGAAGCCGGCTGATGAGGCTTAGAGCGGAACTTCTGGCACCCCTTGCATTTTTGGACTAGAGATTTGGCGTGTTCAAGAGCAGTCGTCCATAAGAAACCATGGCGGAAAGCTTTGGCGACGAGTGTTCTTGAAGCCGCGTGATGGCCACATTCACCTTGATGGATGTCTTTGAGGATTGCCTAGCCTTGCTCTGGCTCCACACACCGCTGGTGAATACCAGTGACGCTGCGCCTTATGAGCTCTCTATTGATGATGGCGTACGCTGCCGCCCGGTGTTGTACTTGCCGAGCCGAGATCTCATCGGCTGGCAGCTCTTTGTTCACCATGATTTTGAGGATGGGCTGGGCCCATGAAGGTGCTGCAATTTCTGCAACTGCCAAGATTGTGACTTGGATGAGGGCGGCTGGGCCGGGAGGTGGCGGGTTGGAGTCGGCAGCCGCTTGCTCCGTCGATGAAGCCCCTGGGCAGAATGGCGCAGTCCCTGGGCCAGGCTCGAAAGTCTCCGGGCCGGGCTCCGCAGTCCCCGGGCCGGGTGCGACTGCCATGATCCCCGCGCCACCTGCCGGAAGCCGTCTGCGGGGGCTCTTGATTCGGATCCGACTACTTCAGGAGGAGCCGGCACGAAGATGGAGTCTAACTCCGGTGATGGTCTGACTGACGGCTTGAGGATGCGCTCGAGGGCGACGCCAGACGGTATCGCCTGACGGGTGGAGCCGATTCGTGCCAGGGTGTCTGCTTGGTCGTTGTCATTTCTTCGTACATGGAGAAACTCGCATCCCTCTAAATACCCACTGAGTTGCTGTATGAGGAAGCGGTAGCTTGCCATGTTTGCGTCCTTGGCGTCCCAATCGCCTGACGACTGCTGGACCACCAAGTCGGAGTCACCATAACACAGGATCCGGTGAATGCCGAGCTCTTTGGCTAGCCGGAGCCCGTGAATGAGTGCCTCGTACTCGGCGACGTTGTTGGAGGCGGCAAAATGGATTTGCAGCACATACTTGAGCTTGTCGCCCTTGGGAGAGGTGACGACGATGCCGGCTCCCAAGCCGGTGCGCATCTTGGAGCCGTCGAAGTGCATTCGCCAATGGGTGGAGTCGGGCGATGGTGGTAGATACTGGGTTTCGGCCCAGTGGACGAGGAAGTCGGCCAGCGCTTGTGACTTGATGGCAGTGCAAGGTTGGTAGTAGATGGTGTAGGGGGCCAAATCTATGGCCCACTTGGCCACTCATCCCGAAGCGTCTCGGCTGCCGATGATATCGGCTAGAGGAGCCGTGCACACCATAGTGATTGGATGCTCTTGGAAGTAAGGCTTCAATTTCTTGGTGGCAAAATGCACACCATAGCACATCTTCTGGTAGTGGGGGTAGTTTTTCTTCGAGGTCGACAATACTTCACTCAAATAATATACTGGTCTCTGAACTGGTAGTGCTTCGCCTTCCTCCTTGCGTTCTACTACAATGACCGTGCTGACCACTCGGCTGGTGGCGGCGATGTAGAGGAGCATGGGCTCCTTAGGAGTCGGAGCCGCCAGAACAGGTGGAGTCGCCAGCATCTTTTTTAGTTGGACAAATGCTTCATCCGCCTTGTGGTTCCACTCGAAAAAAGTGGTCTTCTTCATGAGCTGGTACAGGGGGAGGGCCTTCTCACCCAGCCGACTGATGAATCCGCTGACGGATGCCAAACAGACGGTGAATTTTTGTACGTCCAGTAGTCGGTTGAGTACCTCCATCCTTTCAATTGCCTTGATCTTCATAGGGTTGCATTCTATGTCGCGTTCGGTGACCAGGAAACCAAGGAGCTAGCCGGCTGGTACTCCGAAGACGCATTTCTCCGGGTTGAGCTTGATCTGAAACCGGCGCAAGTTGTCCATGGTCTCCTTGAGGTCTTCTAGCAGTGTTCCACGCTTCTCCGTCTTTACCACCACATCATCCACGTAGACATGAGAATTTCTGCCAAGCTGCTTGAGGAGACACTTCTGCATGCATCGTTGGAAGGTGGCGCCGATGTTCCTCAAGCCGAATGTCATGGTTAGGTAGCAGAAAGCTCCAAACGGCGTGATGAAGGCAGTCTTCAGTCTGTCGGCTGGGTTTAACTTGATCTGGTGATACCCTGAATATGCATCCAAGAAACTCAACAACTCGCATCCGGCTGTGGAGTCTATCACTTGGTCGATCCTTGGCAAGGCGAACGGGTCCTTGGGGCATGCTTTTTGAGGCTTGTGTAGTCAATACACATTCGCCACTGCTTGTTCTTCTTTAGTACCAAAACCGGGTTGGCCAGCCATTCTGGGAAGAATACTTCCATGATGAAGCCGGCTGCAAGCAGCCGGGCAATCTCTTCTCCAACAACTCTCCTCTTCTCTTCTGACAAGCGGCGTAAAGGCTGCTTGGGCAGAGGGGGAGGCGGCTGCCCAGCAGGTGGGGGAGGCAAAAGGTCGTCTCCCTTTGCGATCCTGGTGAGCCAGTGGCATTTCCGAGTTGTGTGGTTGGACAGCTTCGCGCCACTGTGGAACTTGCAGGGTCCATCCAGAGTCTGCTCATATGAGAAAGCCGGCTGCCAGTTGGACTTGCCGCCCTTCTGTCGTCTGAGCGAAGGCTGCCCTTCCAACTGTTGGTCTTCAACTGTTGCCACCTGCCGACTAGTGGAAGTCGGCGGGGGGCTTTACGCTTGTGGTCGTTCTGCTGTTGACGCCGGCTGGTGTCTCCAGCTGGGTTTCGGGGAGCCTGAGGAGCCACTTTGCCGGTTGCGCTGACTTGAATCTCTGTCTTCATGGAGGAATCGGCCGTGGCGTATTTGTCTGCTATGATCAGCAGCTCGTCGAGGGTTTTCGGCTCATCGCAGAGAAGCATGTGCTTGAGGAGGGTGCCCTCTCGGCATCCTGCGGTGAAGTACTCAATAGCACCTCGTGCACGCCCTCGCAAGAGTTGTGGAGCTCAGCCCAGCGCGTGAGGCAGTCACAAGTTGACTCGCTGTGGCCTTGCATGCACAAGGAGAGCTGGTGGGGTTTGGGAGGTCGCTTGTACGTGCTGGTGAAGTTGCGGATGAAGGCGTCGGTGAAGTCGACCCAACTGTTGATGCTGCGGGGCCTTAAGCTGTTCAGCCACGTCCGAGCCGTGCCCTGGAGCATGAGTGGAACGTACTTCACAGCAACACGCTTGTTGCTGTTTGCTATGCTGACGGCCGTGGAGTAGTCGACCAGCCAGTCCTCCGGCTTCATGGAGCCGGTGTACTTGGGTGTGTCTCTGGGGAGCGTGAACTCTTTGGGGAAGGGCTCATCTCGGATGCAGGGGCCAAAACACGGCGGACCCAACTCATCTTCTTCCTCAAGCACCAGGGATTGGTGGAGATGGTCGATCCGATGGCGGGCGTCGTTCTCACCGACTCCCTCTCGGCGGCCAAGGCGGTCGCCGAGCGTCGGGTGATCAACAGGCGGCGGGGAGACTCACCTTTCCCTCCAAGGGGGAGGAGGCGGACAGTCGTCCTGTTGTTCCACTGTTCTTGGGCGGCCGTCTCGATCGCGCCCTATGGTGATGTGAGTCCGACTGTGGCTGGCAGCCGGCTCCTTGTCTTTTCTTCCGTGAACGCCGCCAGTCGGCGTCCGAGACTCCGCGCCTTGGTACCGGCGCAGAAGCAGGTTGTCGTTCCGTCGGCGCGGCACATCAGTGTGGCAGCCGGCCTCGTTCTGCTCAGCAGCCGCGTCCAGGAGTCGTTGGACGCGCTCCGTCATCAAACGACGCTCTTCGCCCTCGAACTTGTCCAGCTCGTCTGCCGCTGCCTGGGCGGCTCGAATATTCTCCGTAGGTGTGGCGTAGACGGGGCGATTCGCCCCGAACAGATCGGCGATAGCCGCACCGCGCTGCTGGACCGTGCCAAGGCGGCTAGGCCCAACTGGAGCCGGCGTGCCGCCCACTGCGCGGTCCATCTCACGCTGGTAGGCTTCTGACAGGCGTCTCATGCTGGCCAGCTTTTTGGTGCCTTTGACTAGCTGAAGGCAGCATGCCTCCAGCGTCTCGGCGTCGGCATCTTCAGGGATGGGCGCTGCCAGGTCTTGCAGTGCCGCGTGAAGCGGGTCGTAATCAACCCCGCCGGAGTGCTCGCCATGATCGATGACAAGCACTTCCGTGACGGTGCTTCCGCCGCTCTCCGCGCGAGGAATTGGCTCATCGTAGACCACCACGTTGGTGGGGAACGTGTCAAGCGACACGGTGTCGGAGTCGACCAACATCGGATCAGTGGAGCCTACGAACTCCGAGTCCCCAGCTAGCTCGCTGGTGACGTGAAGTTGATCAAGGAGGCCCGTGAGGAGGCTCTCGGGGCTGCCTGTGCCCGCGTCGGATGCGGGCTCGTTGGAGAGGTGGACCTCGCCTACAAGATCGGCGAGGCAACTAGCCGCGCAGGTGATTTCGGCGCCGTGCAGCGCATCGGCGCAGACTCCGTCTGGCGTGCCGGGCTAGCTGCGCTCGCCAGGGAGGAAAAGGGTTCCCGTCCAGAACAGGTCTCCGGACGATGGTGCACCAGGCCTCACAGTGGGCGCTAAATGTCGGGGGTTGGGTGCGACATATGCCAATGGATGGCTTATCATGGTGGGGGCGAGTAGAACGTCGCCAGTGCCTGGAAACGGGATGAGGCGTAGACATGAACGCCGGCAGACTCTACCCAGGTTCGGGGCTCACCTAGGAGATAACACCCCTAGTCCTGCTCTGGGGGGTCTCCTCATGATCACTAAGGCAAAAGTGAGTACAATGATGCTCCTCGAGCTGTATCTGTGGGCAGGAGGAGACTAGGCCAGCTCTCCCCCTTCTCTAAGGTCTGGTCTAGTTCTAATGGATCGGAACCCTTTGCATGGGTGCCCTGGGGGGTTTATATAGGCCTACCCCCCCAGGGGTACAATGGTCAACTGACTGGGCACAAGGCCCAGCTGTCAGTCTCTTTGCCTGCCGGCCTCCATGCCGACTGCTGGGGCCCGCAGGCTGGTGGGCCCCGCCGACTGGTCTGGTACGGAGCCGACAGGCCGTACCCGCCACTTGTGGGTGTTGCCGGCTGCCGATTACTATAGCTGTGCCTCTAATGACGCAGGCTTGGTCATGGCTACAGCCTTGCTACCTGGCGGGCGATTACTGTAGCCACTCCCCGTCTCGTCTGGTTAATCGCGCGTGGGACCCGTGAGAGGGGTAGGCCGACTTCCGGGGGCCGTCTCCCTTCGGGTCCGACTGGTGGCGCTCTGCCGTCTTCGGGACTCTCGCTGACCGGTAGGGCCCATCATCCATGGTCCGTACCGATAGGCCGATGTGGGTGCAGGACTCTGCCCACTGTTGCTAATGTCAGGGATGGCACGGCAACAGTGCCTCGCCGGATGGAGATCTCCACTGGTACGGCGCATTGTGGCCTAGCCATCCCATGAAAAGGGGAGGGAGTGGGCTTTACTGTTGTCACTCCCGTCCCATCCCCCCTTATGAGGGCATGGGCTTTGTTGGTGTCGTGGGCCGACTCCCCGTGGCCGGCTTCTATGGGAGCCGCCAGGCGGGAGTCGGCCCGTCTTGACCTCGCCTCTAGGACTCGGCCGCATGCGGGCAGTCGGCCGCTCCTCTAGCCGGCCTCTGGAAGGCGGCTCTCCATCCTGGTGTCTTGAGGGGCGCAGTCAGCCCCGATGTCTTGAAAGGTTCTGGGCCTCGGGTTAGCCTACCCGTGGCCCATTACTCTGACACAACCCCTTATCGCATTGGTTGCGAGGAGTTATTTGTTTTGTGCAGGTACTAGGGACGCGCGCACAACCTCCTACTGGATTGATACCTTGATTCTCAAAAACTGAGGGAAATACTTATGCTACTCTGCTGCATCATCCTTTCCTCTTCGGGGAAATCCAACGCAGTGCTCAAGAGGTAGCATGGTACGTTTGATGTTTGCCAGGGGCTTCATAGCACCCCACACTACGGCAACAAAAGTCTGAACACTTTTTATAAGTATAGTTCGGCACCCCGAATTTAGCATTATATGCATTGGCTCTGAATCATGTCTTTGGTCAATAGTTGGGTTGCCCGGCTCCTGTGCTTGCTACCTTACGTTCCGCTATATCTGCTAAGGTAGTAAAGGTAGAACTACTGCGATTGTGCCTTGGTTTATCCAAAAGAGCACCTCAGTAGAGAAAGCCAAAAACTGACTGTCATGATGCGGCGAGAGCCGGTCAGCTGTTCGGAGGTTACAAGTCGTTGGAGATTTCTTCCGCATTACGCGAAGGATTGGTACTTCCCGATCAGACGCTCATAGCACTCTAGTTCGAATACTAGGGGTTGCGCCCATGTTTTTATTGTTGAAGTCCTATGGCTAAGTGAGGGCGTTATAGCCGCATAGTCTGGTTGCCTGGTTTGTTGTGCTAAACAACTCCTTCAAGGACCATCTCATTGGATCAAGATTGTCTAGATTCCATCCCGAACACCCCCTTACTACCTACATGGGGGCATAAGCTGACGACTAGTAAACCCTCAGATTTCATACAACACGGCCGCACAGGAAGTAAAAATATAAAAACATAACAAGCATTACATTGCGCAATCACTTTGTTTTATCATACAAGATAGAGGGAGCTCGAATACATTCATTCAAATATAGTGTCTTTCGCACAATGATCCGCAACAATGTGAGACCCCTCCAAGACATCGCTAAAGTATCGCTCGGGTGTGCGGTGCTCCTTGCCCTCCGGCGGCCCCTCGGTCGCTAATTTGACAGCGTCAAGCTTCGCCCACCAGACCTTGCAATAGGAGAAGGCCAGACGTGTGCCCTCGATGCAGACGGACCACTTGACGACATCCAGCCGAGGACAGGCATCCACTAGTCACTTCACGAGGCCAAAGTAACTGTCGGGTATAGCTTCGGCTGGCCACAACCGGATTATTAAATCCTTCATGGCCAGTTCGGCCACCCTATGCAGCTCGACCAACTATTTTAGTTGATCGCTGAAGGACACCAGATGTTCCAGCGCAAGATATTGCAACCAGAATAGCTTCTCCGCGGAGCTCTCTTCTTCGGCTAGGAAGAACTCTGCGGCGTCAGCCACACTGCGTGGCAGATCAGTAAAAGCCCCTGAAGAACTCCGAATCCGGGTTAGTAAACGATATTTCATCTTCACATTATTGCTTTACATGTTGAATGCCTTACCCGCCGAGATCTTCCTGGCCTCCCGGATCTCCTGGAGGGCACCCTGGGCCTCACTCCGGGCTGCCTCCGCACTCTGACGAGCCTTGTCGAGTTCGATCTCTTGAACCGACGCATCGCGCTCCAAGGCCTCGCACTTCCTCACCGCGTCCTCGAGCTCCTGTTGGACCTCGTTGACCCAGGCCTTGAGCTTCTTCCGAGCGGCCTGCTCCTTCATTGCCTTCCCATCGGCTTCGACCAGGGCCATTCTCAGGGTCTCGACCTCGATCGTAGCCTCTGTACACATCATGGCATTTCGGTCATTGCATATCAGTTTCCTTTTTTCGAATACATAACAGGTTATTACTTACCTTGTTTTTCCTGGAGTTGCCTCTTCACTTGGCCCAGATCCTCCTCGGCCTCCGCCAGTTTCTGCTTCAGTCCAGAAACTTCGGCAGTATGCGAGGCTGCGGCCAACAGCGACGCCTGTGTTTACATTTCAAAAAAAATTAGTTAGTTTCCTACAATAGGAGATTGATCCTTTGCCTGGCTTTTTCTCAGCGAACACCGGACAGTGTCTCAGGGGCTACTATATATATTGGGAATTTCTCTTTTTTCCGTCGCTTACCTCAAAACATGTCAGCAGGCTGCTGCAGGCTTCGGTTAGTCCGCTCTTGGCGGACTGAACCCTTTCAATTACCGTGCCCATAAGGACACGGTGCTCATCCACAATGGAAGTGCCTCGCAGCGCTTCCAGCAGATTATCCGGTGCCCTTGGTTGGACAGGGGTCACCGGCGGAATAGGCATCCCCCCTTCTTTCGAAGGAGGTTGCGTGCTGGATTCCGGAGCCACATCGGTCTCTGGAATCGAGTCCGGCTGAGGGCCGAACTGAATACGGCCCTCCCCACCAGTCTCCTTGGGGATTGATTCCCCCTGGTGTCCGGTGATGGGGGTTTCGCCTTCTGGCGCCTCCCGAGCCTCTCCCTCGCCTGGAACAATCCTTCGGGACAGCACCTCTGCATCGTCTTTGGCCTTGGGGGAATGAGCGGCCGGCGGTGACTCGCTGGCCATCGCCTTGGAATCCAACGAACCTCCTGACGAGGAACGCGGGGAGCTGTTGTGGGTCGGACTACAATAACATAACCAATCATGTCAATGCAATGAGGAGGAGAAACTTTATGGGCGGATATAAGTCTTAGCACTTACGATGCGGCCCGCGGCTTAGTGCGGGGGTGTTGCTCCGGACTGCTTTCAACGTCCCATGCGGAGATGCCCACGAGTGGGCCTTTCCCCTTCTTGGGCGCCTCCGCCTCCAGAATTAGGGAGGCCGCCCTCTTTTTCTTACCCTCATCAGGGGGAGGGTTGTTTGCCTCCTCCTCCTCATCGTCGTTGTTTTCAACGGCGGAGGACTGAGTCTTGTCTTCAGACGTTGCGTCTGGAGCACCCTTGCAGCGGGGCCCACTCCGGACCCCCTTGGCCTTCCCTGTGGCCTTCTTCTCCGGTGCCTTGTAGGGCGCCGGCACCAGCATCTTCGCTAAACGCGGGATGACTGGTTCTTCAGGAAGCGGAGCCGAACATTGGATCCGCTTCACCCTCTCCGTCCAGTCCTGAAGAAACGGTGACGATAACTTAGTCATCATCCTTGAAACGGGCAAGTAAGGGATGCAGTAAGAATAACATACCTCATTGGCCAGGTGGTTAATGTCATGACCGCGGTCCGAATCTATGGCCGACGGTGTTACGTTGCCCTTAAAAAGCAACCTCTATGCATCTTCGTGAGTGGTTTCAAAGAGCCTCTTCAGGGTATGGTGCTTCTTCGGATTGAACTCCCATAGAGGGCGGATGTGGCTTTCACTACAAAAAAAAGACACATCCATGACATTTTGGGCTGAACGATTTTTTTTTCTGTCATACATGTGACACTTCTATGACGATAATTGTGACAAAACCTGGTATCATCATAGATGTAGTGGGCTCCTACTTCTATGACAAAAAATCATAACAGAAAATGGACTTTTCGTCCTGGGCGGGCGGGAGACGCAGCTGCATGACATTCTTTGGGCCGTTCATGACGGAAAAAACCATGGTAGAAGCAAGGGGGAGGAAAATTTTGGGGAGTTCCCGGTTACGGTGGGAGGTCAGGGGCCGAGCGATGCGCGTTTCTCTCGTACACATACGCGCGTGTGTGCGAGGCGTTGGCTCTAACTGAACCCGAGCGTGGTGTTGGGCTCTAACTGAGCCCTAGCGATTGCACTGCAGGCTACGCGTTACTGAACCCGAGCGATCGATCGATGGCTGTTAGCTGAACCTGATCGAGTGATTCCTTCGCTACTGCTGCTAACTGAAGCCGATCGATGGGATGAACAGTGAGCGTTGCGGGGGGGTTTGGATGAACAGTGAGCGGTGGCATTGCCTCTGGATGAACAGGACGCTGTGCTGTGGTGGAGGGCTGGATGAACAGTAGACGGTGGAGGGGTGCCCGTGGAGGGGTGGATGAACAGGACCCCATGGTGTGGAGGGCTGGATGAACAGTAGACGGTGGAGGGGTGGTTGAACAGGACCCCATGGTGTGGAGGGCTGGAGGAACAGTAGACGGTGGAGGGGTGGTTGAATAGGACCCCATGGTGTGGAGGGCTGGATGAATAGTAGACGGTGGATGGGTGGTTGAACAGTAGTCAGTGGAGTAGCGCGCGGTGGAGGCTGGATGAACAAGAGCCCGTGGAGGCTGGATGAACAGGAGCCCGTGGAGGCTGGATGAACAGGAGCCCGTGGAGGCAGGAGGAGGTTGACGGTGGAGATGAATAGTATCCCGTGGAGTCCCGTTTTGCGGTACACCACACCCCTCCCGATGAACAGGACCCCCGTTTCGACCGTAGCGCTCCAACACAAGTCCGTTTCCTCCATTTTGCAGTACGCCACACCCCTCCCGATCAACAGGACCCCCGTTTCGACCGTAGGAGGTCCGTTTCCTCCGTTTTGCGGTACGCCACACCCCTCCCGATCAATAGGACCCCCGTTTCGACCATAGGAGGTCCGTTTCCTCCGTTTTGCGGTACGCCACACCCTTCCCGATGAACAGGATCCTGTTTCGAACATGGCCGGTCGAACACAAGGCAGTTTCCTCCGTTCTGCGGTACGCCAGGCCTCGTTTCCATCGCATGTTCCGTCCAAGCCCTCCTGATGAACACGACGCATTCCGTTGCCTCCCCATGAACAC
>NC_041390.1:430702787-430747013 GCF_002162155.2 Triticum dicoccoides
AGTCGGTTGGCCCCCACGCGTTCCGTTGCCTCCCGATGAACACGACGCATTCTGTTGCCTCCCCATGAACACGACGCATTCTGTTGCCTCCCCATGAACACGATGCATTCCGGTGCCTCCCCATGAACACGACGCATTCCATTGCCTCCCCATGAACATGACGACGACGCTATTTCTCCGTTCCGACCCAGCCATGTACACGAGCCCCCGCCGTACGTATGCGCGAGTAGGCGTTCGAGACCCCGCCCGTATGTACACATACGTGGCCGTATTTTCTTTCTTGCGCCCTGACCGTTGTACGTACGTGTACATGCTACGTGCGCGCCTCTACTACGACACGTGCGCACCTCTACATCGACCAGTATATATGTATGTACACGTTCGTGACCAGAATGACAATGCTACGTACGCTTCGACCAGGTGGGTCCCGACTGTCAGGCACTTCCTTGCGTGCGAAGATGTAGCTGGTGAGTCCCAGCAGTCAGGGGCGCAAATCGTTTTGTTTTTTGCCCGGACGCACTTCCTTGCGTGCGAAGGTGTAGCTGGTGGGTCCCAGCAGTTAGGGGGGAAACATTTTTTCATGAAATATGGTGGCCCGTCCGGTGGGTCCCCGCTGTCAGGTGGAGGAATAATTATTTTGCACGTAATAAGGAGGCACTTCCTTGTTGCGGCTGCGGACCCAGCTGTCAGCCTCTCCACGTACAGTCCACGTCTGATGGAAGTCGTTCCTTGACCACGTTGACCACGCCGCGCCGAGAGCACCAGGGCGGTGGACGACGGCCAGGCCTAGGAAGGCGACGGCCAGGCCTAGGAAGGCGACGACGGGGAGCCGGGGAAGACGCGGCAGTGGAAGCCCGCGTGGAGAGGAGTACGAGGGTTCACTGGTTTGGCTGCGGTGTGAGGCTACCGTTGCCGCAGGGCCTGGCCAGTGGTGGGAATAGTAGGGGGCGGTGAGGCCTCCGCGGCAGCACAGCCGGCCACGGGAGGCAGGAGCATGCAGCACGACCGGCGCTGCTTTGGGCGGCTGGAGCAAGAAGACCAGAGGTTGAAGAAGCACTACGGCCGTTGGATGGACATCGTACGGTCATTGGAGCTAGAATCGTTCATATTGACTAAAGTTGACAAAGGCCCCCGTCCCAGTCAACTTAGTAGGCCCACAAGTCAGCCTCCCACCATGGTGGGTCCCAGCTAGCAGGGGGAGTATTCATTTTTTTGTGTAATAAGGAGGCACTTCCGGTGGGTCCGAGCTGATAGCGGGGGGAACGTTTTTTTCGCAAAATACACTGGCCCGTCTGGTGGGTCCGAGCTGTCAGGGGGGAAACGTTTTTTTGCGAAATAAGGTGGCCCGTCCGGTGGGTCCCTGCTGTAAGGTGGAAGAATAATTATTTTGCGCGTAAAAAGGAGGCACTTCCTTGCGGCCGCCTGGACCCAGCTGTCAACCTCTCCACATACATTACTCTTCCGATGGAAGTCGGTCGTTGACCACATTTACCACGCCGCGCCGAGAGCACCAGGGCGGTGGTCTGGACGACGGCGAGGCCTAGGAAGGGGACAATGCGGAGCCGGGGAAGACACAACAGTGGAAGCCCGCGCGGAGAGGAGTTAGAGGGTTCACTAGTTTGGCTGTGGTGTGAGGCTGTCGTCGCCGCAGAATAAAAGGGGGTGTGGGTGAGTGGAGGGATGGCCTGGCCAGCGGTGGGAGTAGTATCGGGGCGGTGAGGCCTCCGTGGCAGCACAGCCGGCCACGGGAGGCAGGAGCAGGCGGCACGACCGGCGCTGCTTTGGGCGGTTGGACCAAGAAGACCAGAGGTTAAAGAAGCACTACGGCCGTTGGATGGACATAGTACGGTCACTGAAGCTAGAAACGTTTATTATTGACTAAGTTGACAAAGCCCTTGGTACGCTCCAACTTAGTAGGCCCACAGGTCAGCCTCTGAAATGATGCGCCCCAGATGTCAGGGGGAGGAATCATTTTTTAGGCAGCCGAAGCTAAGAATATCCGAGATTGAAGAAGAAGCACGACATCCATTGGATAGACATCCAACGGCCATTGCTGCTAGAACCATGTGTTGACTATAATAAGTTGGCAAAGCCTTGCATACGTGTCAACTTATTTTTTTAGGGGACACGTCACTTAGTAGGCCCACAAGTGTGTGGCAGAGAACTTATAGCCCATTTGCGTTTTGTAAGAATGTACAACCCATTTTGGAATTCTAATGGAATTTACAACAGCCCATTTACAGTTTGTTAAAAGTACAACCCATTTTCTAGCTAGGACAATGATTAATAATTTCAACCAACCGTTGAAGACAGAATTCAATAAAATTTCACACATTTTGATGGGCTCCGAAATATTTTTATCCCGAAATTTCTAGTTAGATTAAATATAAATTTGTATTACGTAAAAATCCAACGAAACATTGTGCGTGCAACAATGAAAATTTAAGATTTTCAAAATCCATAAATAATATTTTATAAACTAATTTCGTGTTTGGTGCATTTTTTATAGTTACTGCCCAGTTTTTATAATTACATCCCATTTATTATTTTTCAAGCCCATTTTCCTGTTAAGCCTAATGCATCCCTCCTAGGAAAGATTTGCAGCCCAGTGGGGCGGAGAATAATAAGTTGACCTTGCCTGGGTATTCCTCAAAAAGACGTATAGCTGGGCTAGCCATTTTCATCTTGAAAAAATTAGTATCTAGGCTGGATATCTGGCCTGGGCTAGACGGGCCACGGCCCGCCCAGTTAATACCCTGCTCTCCTCTGAACAACAATGAAATCATCGCCAAGAAAAACTCTGCAGTGCTCACGCCTCAAAAACACAAATACTGCTCGAGCTGCTTGGTCCCAGCTGTCAGCCGCACCTTGTGCAATTCTCTCGTTTATATTGACTACATAGGTTGACAATGGTGTGGGACCGTGATGTCAGGAAACCAGGAGAAAGCAAAAAAAATATAGTTGTACATAATAAGGAGGCACTTGCGTACGTACGGCTATGGCCCTAGTGGGTCCCTAGTGTCATCCAGTCAAAATAAAGTCATCTCCTGAATCCTCATGTTCGTTGACGATGTTAATAATGCTCGGCGCCACAGCGAGTGCAAAAACTCGAAGGACAATGGAGAGGGCCTCGCGGGCCCTACGGATGGTCTGATACAGTGCCCGCTACTCATTCAGCAAGCCAGGATCATCGGACACCTATGAGCACCTTTGAGAAACTGAGACGGCATGAAACGGTAAGGTCGCGCTTGGGAGCTCTGGTTTATTTCAAACATGTATTAACATACAAGTGTAATTTACTCGTCATCAAAAACAACACATAAAATACAGGCGTAATGAAACTGAGGGCCCGAGGTCTGTAAGTAAAACCGGCAGATTACGTGTGTAATTTGAGAGACCAGTGTATATTTTACGGGCACTGCGATATGGACGACATTACCAGACGATACATGCACGACGTGCATATCATTCCATCCATGGGCAAGGCGGAAACAACAGCTAACGGCTGGATTAGCAATCGTCCGAGTGTCGTTCAGCGTTTTTATCGTGTGTCAAGTACTTCCGGTATTTTACTAGTCGAAATCGACCAACCAAGCGCCTTCACCCGAGACCATCTGCTTTAATTTACAAGCGTCAGTTTTACAAGCGGTTTTGGTTGGAAAATGACGATCCAATCATGGCCTAATATCATGAGTTGGTCGGAAGATCATATGGTTTCACGTCTAACCTACCCGACTTGTCGTATAGGCTATGAATGAAACATCAGACGATGAACTTCTTAAGCACGGAAACAACACAAGAGGATGATCTTCTTAACAAGCAAATCACGGGCATTAGATCGACATGCAAAACAATACAAAGCATTATTCTCAGGAGGCACGGTGAACAGCTCGTGATGCTGCATGCCATAACATTCCAAGCTCAACTTTGCAATCAAACACAAGGCCTGGCATTACATAGACAATATTCAGAACAAACTCTTAACACAGGAATATCTCAGTAGAGTAACTATTTACTTCTAAACTGAACACATGAATAGGAAAAAACACTCGACGCTGCTCACAGCAAGGGCGTCCCACTCAAAAATATCAAATGCATGTCCTTTGGCTAACATCAATGAGCAAATTTTGACAAGGTTTTCCAATTCCAATATATTAAACTAACGTCTTCTTGCTAACATCAATGATTAAACTTTGACAAGATTTTCCCACTCAAAATATGTAATGCATATGATCGTGGAGTCCTATCATAGCTTTTGTACTTGTTTGGGTACTTTTTGCCCAGGGCATTCCACGTGTTGTTAAATTGCCAATGGTCTCTGCAGACTAGTCATGTCACTGGTGTCTAATAATACTCTGTAAAGCTTCTCGGTCATTCCTTCTGTAATGTAGCGCAAACAGTGACTGCTTCTTTCTGCAAAGTGGAACGACCAACTAGACCCAGTAATGCAGCAGTTTGCCTTACACATTGGCTCCTTTTGTGCAGTTCAACTAAAATCAAAGTCGGAATAAAACCGAGCTTTAAATTTTGATATCCCTATAAGCAACAATAGGTATAAGGGAAACAATTACTAAGAAATAACGGTTGATGACTTGTACTCCTAGAAGAAAAGCATCTATTGATCTACTTTATCTTAATTGGAAACAAAGCAGGAGAGTAGCAATTCTCCATCAGTGTGATTCATTCATATTGGCTGAGACATTATCTTAACAATGCCTTGTTTCAACATGTATAAAGAATGACAAAGCTTATAAAGCAGGTGATGCTGAATTTGTTGTAACAAAGCAACAAGCATCATGTCTGGGTTGGTCCCATTTTTGTTCACTACTTAATGGGAAAAGACAGCAATACAATAGCTTCAATTCATCATTTATTTAAAACAGTACCAATACAAGTAGCACAGCATCTCAAAACACACTGCACGATCATGTGGATGAAGGCAAGTACCAACCTATCATGAGCACACAAGATCACGTACGAATCTGCCAACATGAATAGGAAAACCAATCAAGTTTTGTGCAGTTGCACTGAAACCAAGCAAAGTGTTCCGCGTAGCGAAGCAAAATGTCACAATAGCAACAAGTTGAATAGATATCCATGTATAAACAGAGGCAAAAAAGGAATCAATTACTGGCTAATAAAGGAGGATGAAACATGCGGCCACACAAATGGTAATTCCGCCAATCCCTAACAAGTGTTGCAGTTTTGAAATAAGATTCAGTAGTTAATTCTGAGAGTGGCATCAATTACTGGCTTATAAAGGGGGTGATGCTGAATTTGTTGTAACAAAGCAGCAAGCATCATGTCTGGGTTGGTCCCATTTTTGTTCACTACAGTACCAATACAAGTAGCACAGCATCTCAAAGCACACTGCACAATCATGCGGATGAAGGCCTGTACTGACCTTTCTTGAGACGACCAACATAAAATACGAATCTACCAACACGAATAGGAAATCCAATCAAGTTTTGTGTAGTTGCACTGAAATCAAGCAAAGTTGCCGGTGTGACATTTAAGTTTTATATAGCAACAAGTTGAATAGATATCCCCGTTTTAAGAGGCAAAAAAGAAAACAATTACTGGCCAATAAAGGAGGATGAAACATGCGGCTGCAAAAAGAAGCATCTACCTTATCTTGATGGAAAACAAAGTATAGGACAGTAGCATTTCTAAAACGGTTGCATTGATTCATATTAACAGAGAAATTCTTTTAAAATAGATCAGTAGTTAATTCTGAGATTAACAATAGCAAAATAGCTGCATGGGACATGCCAGCACCATGTGCGTCCACACGTATAAATGGGTGATGTAGAGTATGTAGCCAAGCAGCATATATGCGCTGGTCCCATATTTGTTCTCTTTGAACCTTCATGCTATGTGAGGGTAGCAAATCTAGTCGTGCACAAACTACCCGACCCCCCAGTTTCTTTCCCTTTTCAACAAAGAGATCGGTTCCTTACAGATGTGTGTACTGGGTTACCCCCTTTTCCCTTTTTCGACCTACAAAGCGGCTGCATAGCCAGTCTATACTACTTTCTGCCCCTCCTTTCCTCATCGAACCACGCCCTAGATTCTTGCTCCAGCCCACCGCGCCCTTCTTTCCTCTTTGAATCAAGACCTAGATTCTACTACAGATCAAAAAAGATCCACATGCATCTAGAGCAACGATGATTTCAAAGAAACTTATACCTTAGGGTCGCCGGGATGTGGCAAGGCATGCGGCAGGAGGCCGGATCTGCCCACACTACGTACGGCAGCGAGGAAGAAGGGGTCGGTGGCCCTCCCGCACAGGTGCTGGGTGAAAGAGAATAGCGCAGCCGGCAGTGGATTGCCTCCCTCGCCGAAGGCGATAAAGTGAACGCTGCACCTCCTCCCCTTCCCGGTGCGACGGGATACGGACGCCTCCTTCACCAGCTGTGAGGGGGGAGAGAGAGACAAGAGGCCAACGCAGTTTTTTTAGATCTGGTGAAGAGAGGGTGAGAGACTGTGAATATAGCAAACCCTAGCAAATGAACCCTGAGCCTCCAGCGTGTAACATATCTGTAGTGCGCCGAGCGTGTGCAGAGTGCAAACCCTAGCGAACAAGCGCCGAGGCTCCCACTTATATATATATATACTACTGTAGTACGGACTAAGCTTCGGTGCCTTCACTGCACCTGCTTTTGGCTGTATGACAGGTGAGCCAGCCACATTTTGGGCCCACCTGTCGTAAAACCCTAGCGAAAATTGCACCAATGTGAAAGACGACTGCGTCTCCAACGCATCCAAGGTGAACTGACGAAGGATATCATCTTTGTGCGTAACAAGCAAAGAGCACTGATGGAAGATAGCTTGTTTTTCGTTGAAAATCGATCAGCTTCACCAGCCGGCGCAACCATGAGGCGCAGCCATGAGCATCGATAGGTCATCGTGGTGATGCATCATCCATTTGGCATCAAGTTTGGGTGAGGCACCTAAGAAGTTCGACAAATCCTCACTGTGGTCTGTTTCTTCTCAGTAATCAAGCTCGAGGAAGGAAGAACCACGTGGTAGAGGACAGTGAGGCGGAACAACAATGGCCATCCAATTTTGTGCAGTTCCACTAAAATTGAGGAAGACATGCCCAGGTATGGAGACACGCATCGCTGTTTCCAAAAATATAAAAAAGGGTTAGCAACGACATCTCAATTGTCAGTAAGAATTAATGAAAAGTACACCAACAAACAGAAGCATCATAATTATCTTGATGGGAACAAACTAGGATACCCGAGAAAAAAAAGCATTTCTTCATTTAACCAGTGATAGTACTACCACCATATGGACAATGACTGCACAACCACCATGTACTTTTTGTCGAAACAACATGTATACCTCCACCGAGGCATAAATCAGGACAACTTTTTGAGTGGCATTTCCTCTATAATAGTACTAGTAGGTGATGTTGGACCAGCCGACGAACCCTGGCTACTATGCATGGGGAGCTGGGGAGTAGTCGCATAGAAGAAAACCCGCACGCGACGACCTGGGGAGCTGGACCAGTACAAGAAGTTATACCTCAGGTGGGCGAGATGTCGTTTAGGTGGGCGGGCGGGATCTGCCCACACGATGGCAGCGAACAAGGGCGCGGAGGATCTTCGTCCACGCCAGCGCCGGCTACGAGAGGACGGTGCGCATCGGCTTCCTCCGTCACCAATGGCGACAACGTCAACAGTGCACCTCCTCACCTCCCGCAGCGGACGGGATTCGGCCGGATCTGTGACCACTGGTGAGGAGAGAGATAGAATGGACACTGTCATCTTATTTTGATATGGAGAGGGTGAGAGAGCGAGACGCGAGAAACTCTATCAAACAAGAGGCTATAATGGAGTAAAAAAATCTCTCCATAGCAGTGGTTTTAAATAGAATACGCGCGTTCCCTGAAAAAAGAAACGAAAATTGGCGGACAATTTTTTAAGGGTCTGCCTAGGACACATCGAGATGTGACATAGTTATGTCACATATAAGTTGATGTACACTCTGTTTGTGGTATTTTCCTAGTTTTTTTTGTTTCTTGTTGCTACATTATATACTTGTGGGAGCTTAGATGTGATATCCTTAAATAACATCTAGATGTGAATTAGACAAACTGATTTTCTAACGTACCAAGAAAGAAAACTCGATCAAAAACACGCCCCCGCTTCCAAGTCGCGAGAGTCATCGCGCACACACACATAGACATAGACATGCATATCCGTGTTTACGTAAAATTCCATTTCCATCTCCAATCATATTTTTCCAACTGGCACATTATTTACGTTGTTAATTATATACTCATCAATATTAACGTACAACATCTCTTGTTTGCGCATGTCCGGACCGCTGCCACGGCCGGTCCTGACCAACTGGAACCCTCTTCATCACCCGCGCATGCTTCCCTCCCGAAACAGTCAGTGCTGCATTCATGCCTGGCCAGAGCGGACGCGACCTCTCACTGGCGCCGGCATTGATTGTGGCGCGCCGGCCGAGAGAGCATCGCCCGCGCCGCTTCCGGGTGCACGCGGCTGCTCCGTGTTCAAAGGTCGAATAGCCGGCTACAACATGCGCGATCTCTTCCAGTAGTAAGTTCTTGGGAGTCCGTGCTACACCTAGCTGTCCTCCCCCAACTCATTAATCTCTTCCAGTAGTGCTAGTACTCCATGGCGCGATCCATCGACAAGCAGGCGGGAAAGTTATGGTATACTACTCGGTTTGCGATGAGTGGCATGCCGAGCAACCATGTGGGGTCGAGCCGTGGAGGAGGGTGAGACATGAACACGACAGACGTGATTTAAACGTTGGTTTTGCTCGATGGCGCGATCCAACGAAATGAAATGTTGGTTTCTCTCCATTTCCACTTTTTCTCCAGAAAAACGGAAACTTTTCCACTCCATTTTCATTCCTATTCCAAGGTTGCCCCGTTACAACATTCCACCAAATACAAAGGAAAACTAACACGCATGCTGATGCATCTCAATGATTCACATATCATAGCCAATATTTACTTCACAACTAAAGAAAAAAGTTGTGAGAGTGTGTATGATAGAAAAATTACTGATGGGGTCACTACGACTTAAACCCTAAACCCTAAACATGATTTAATTTCCTGGCCAGGTAGAACCTATCGAAGGAATGTGCTAGAGGGAGATTCTTTAGTGAGAATGTCAGCAACAATAGAAGCAACACTCTTTGGTTCTCCACCTTCTGGTACCTCTTGTTCTGTAGCACTTTCCATGTCGGGAAGGAAAGACAGCTGGCACCCTCGGATCATACGATGCTTTTGTGCAGTTCCACTAAAATCGTCCTGAGCATCCCTGATGGCAAAGATATTGAAGAAGTGTGATTAGAATAATAGTACTGGCACTAGTTCATGAGACATAAACTCATCACAAATAGAAGCCAGTAGAAGTAGAGAAAGATCAACATGGAGATGGAGCTACGGCAGTGGAGCAAGCCGGCTCCAAAAGGAAGATGGACTACCTGGGACGTCGGGCTGTAGCTAGAAGGGCGGTTGGGACACGGCATCGGCCCATACCGCGGTGACCCCCGATTGGGACGCACCGACTGTGGGTTTTCTCCCTCGCCGATGTCGACCGCGTCTACGCAGAACATTGTTCCCTTCCCCCAGCTGCGCGGATCAGGCCCGTCGTTCTATGCTTGTGAAGAGAGCAACCTAGGAAAGCAGGCTTGTATCTTAGGCTCCTGCTAGTGTATATATAGTGGTTTTCTTTTTCTCTCCATATCAACCATTTTATATTGCGTACGTGTCATTCAAGAGTGAAATGATGGTTGCTTCTTCCGACTAACTTACTGTGTGATTTGACTGCTCCTTAGTGGCCCTTACACGTACTCCCCCTACGTGTATGAAACAGTCACACGTACACATGGACGCAAAAACGCGCGCGACGCCCTAATGCATGCATGTCCGAGCACACGATGGAACACACACAATCACGCTCAAGTGCTAAACCTACGTGTGCATGCACACACATACTCAGTCAGGGTGAGCTAGTGACCATATGAACACCGGAAAATATATATATATTGAGCGCAATGAGCATATTATGAAGTCCACTGACCGTATTTTTACAAATATACAGTGACAGACAGTGTATTTATCTCGTTTGAAATTAAGCCATATTAACCGGAGAGGAGGCAGCATGGACTAGCATTACTTTGTTGTGTCCCGTCAACTTGCCAAACGAGGAGAAGGTTGCAGGATGGGAGAAGCTTGCGCACGATGGCTCGCAGGACAAGGAGAAACTTTTGACTAATGCAAGCTCTCCCTCGCTCAGGCGGTGGACGAGCAACAGTTAATTCGGTGTCAGATTACCAGAAGCATACACTATACTACTACTAGTGCTATTATTGTTCGACTTCCCGAACAGCCAAGCGGAAAGTTTACTAGTACTACTACTATAGTCCATAAAGGTACATACTATACTAGTACTAGGAACCGGATGGAGGAGCGTCTGCACTCTTATTATAATTTTAAAATGTGATAAAGCAATCTTCAACACATTTGGTTCTCTTCGAGGGTTCTCGCATGTGATAATGGAAGTTGATTGCATGGAACACTCGCCACAATTCTCGCTTAATTCTGGCTCATATCCTGTTACAAATAGTAGCGCTCAGTAATATTTCCTCTTTTTTTGTTATTCAGCATGTAAACAGGTCAGCAAACCTTGCGGCGCATCTTCGTGTGAACCGTGCTTGCTGCACTTTGAATGTGGCCGAGAGATGGCTTGATGAAACACCTCGCTTCCTACTTCTTTTTTTGCGGGGTACCTCGCTTCCTGGTGACCAGTGTCTTGGCTGATCGTCCTAAGAATGCTTATATATGAATAAAGCTCTCTCATTTACCCGCAAAAAAATTAAGCCATATTAACCGGAAAGGAGGGAGTATGGACTAGCACTACTTTTTGGTGTGTCCCGTCAACTCGCGGAACGAGGAGAAGCTTGCAGCACAAGGTGAAGCTCGCTTACGCCTTTTGACTAATGCAACCTACCCTCGGTGGACATGCATCAGTCCATTCGGTGTTAGATTATCAGAGGCATACACTATAGTACCCAACATGCGGAGTACCATCATTGTTCGACTTCACGAAGGGGCGAAGAGCCAAGCGCAGTAGTACGCGTACTTGGTTTTGCACCTTCATACTACTCCACCCTCTGTCACAGTTTACAGGGCGCGCTTCATTATGATGCATTTCTCTCAATGCATTTCCACCACCAGAGAGACTTTAGACGCGTTTGGTTTAATGCTCAATTAATTAGGGCGTGGTAACCGCAATCAAGTCCACAATTTTCTCTCCATGTACTGTACTACTACGGAGTGCATGCATGTGTGTACCCGGGGTCGAAGCACTGCATGCATGTGTGTACGCATTATTCCCTCTAGTAATAGACACCGTGCTATAACTACCAATGCTATTCTTCAGGCCGATCGCTAGTCGCCTTGGTCCCACAGATTTTTTTTTCTTTTTTCTGAAGCGCGATGTATAAATAGTGATGGATGGAGTAGTATGAGCGGATTAAAAGAAGAGCGTATTGATGGTTGCTTCTTCAGAGCAACTTACAGTGGGAAAGGTGGGGCTTATGATTTGACTGCTCATTACTCACTATTAATGCGGCGCAATGACCGGGCTGAGTCTCCCATGCGGTTGTGCACTACCCCCTCGGTTCTTAAATATACTCCGGAGTATTTGTCTTTCTAGAGATTTCAACGAGTGACTACTCAAATATTTGTCTTTTTAGAGATTTCAAATGGACTGGCACATACGGATGTATATAGACATATTTTAGAGTGTAGATTCACTCATTTTTCTCTGTATGTAGTCACTTGTTGAAATCTCTGTTAAGATGAATAGAATATTTAGGAACGGAAGGAGTACACATACAAAGCAAAATGAGTGAATCTACACTCTAAAATATGCTCGTTTGAAATTTGTAAAAAGACAAATATTTAGGAACGAAGGAGTATAATTTTGTGCATGGCACATGGACCCGGATGATGAAGGGCTTCTGGCAATGCTATCAAGCTTCCATCATTTGTTTACATAATTGACGTGCTATAAAAATAATTTTCCAGCGACATGAAATTGTACAATGGTGTGAGCTTTCAACTTTTGTTTCACGTGTCTTGCCATCGATGCTCTTTCGGAAACAATAAAAAACTAACTTCCTTGCTAATGCATGTCAATTATTAGCATATCAGAGCTAATAATTACATCACAATTGAAGACAAAGTTGTGAGAAGGTGTTAAATTAAAATTGATCCATGCTTTCATTGGCAGCAACGTCCCCCCAACTCTTTCTAAGTCAACAAGGCATGTTGGGAAAAAAGTAGCTGTCTGGAGCATGCAACATTCCGATCATTTTGTGCAGTTCCACTAAAATAGAGCTGTGCGTCCCTGTTCCAAAGATATCAAGTGTGATTACGATAATAGAGGACTGCTGATGAAACAATAAACACACAAATAGAAGCCGGTCACCTTTGTAGTCTCTCTTAAGACTAACTAGTTGGAGAAGATTAGGCTCGGAGTTGGATGAGGAGGATAGAGCAAAACCAATCTCCCTTTGTGCAGTCGCACTGAAATGTAGAGATGTTGCCCGTGTGACATTTTAGTACAACTACACAAAACACTCTTAAGAAAAAAGTGATTTGTGCAGTTCACCAAAAGGTCGCAATAGCAACGACGTGAAATGGATAGCCCTGTTTGCAAAAAAGAGGTAGAAAGGAAACAATTACTGGCCAATAACAGTTGATGACACATGAGACGACAAAAAAGAAGCATATTCCTTGTCCTAAGGGAAGATAACAACACGGTTGTGTTTGTCTAAAACGGTGTGAGGACGAGAATGCAATATGAAAGTACGCCGGACGAGCTACGTTTTGGGCAAAGAACTATGGAAGATCCACATGTAGCGACGTGGGAAAACGGGCAGTGGAGCAAGGCCGGAGGGGATACTTGGAGGTCGTTGGGATGTAACTAGGTGAGCGGCGGCGGGCGGAATATGCGAGCAGGTGGCGTAGGCCTTGCCGCGCTGGAGCTTGGTCAGAGAGAACGGCGTGTACAGCAGATCGGGACGTGCTGCCTCGGCGCCATCGAACGGAGAAACGATGCACTTTCTCCCTTTCCCCCGGCGGACGGGATGCGGCCGGATCAGTGACCAATGGTGAGAGAGAGAGGCAGGCCACCACACTCCCTTTCCCCCGGCGGACCGGATGCAGCCGGATCAGAGACCAACGGTGAGAGAGAGAGAGGCCACCGCACTCCCTTTCCCCCGGCGGACGGGATGCGGCTAGATCAGTGACCAACAATGAGAGAGAGAGAGAGGCCACCGGAGCCTTGTGTGAGATACTTTGAAGAGCGGACTACCTTTTCCTCCATAAAAATCGTTTTATATTCTGTGTACGTGCCATTGAGCACTATAACTTTAGTTAAAAATAACGCGGCAACGCATCAAGTCGAACTTTCTTTCGTGCACATGTGGTACATGACCTCCCTGGGTAAACAACCACTACACGCGTTCAAATTAGCACGTGGGCTGCCATTTCGTAAAGAAATGAGCTCCACCGTGTACCCGCGCGGGTGTAGCTGGGCACGAAGTGTGAGTACGTGCACAGTGCACCTACTCTCTTATTATATACGTACACCACCTACGTGGGGTTGTGTCAGAGAGATACAAACCTAGAGAGATATAGTGTGTGGGTTCTTGAGAGTTTTTTTGGGGGGGGGGTCAATCAAAAAATTTAACATATGCAATGTGTGTGAAATAGAGTCCTAGATATAACATATATATAGATGGGGCGATCCACAAGAAGAGAGTGGAGGTATCATCGGCTTGAGGTGTCCATAGAATTGAAGAGAGGGATGATGTGTGTGTGTGTGCGTGCGCGTGATCGATAAAGAGTGCCATCGAATTTGTGTGTGCCCACGTCAAAGATATAGAGTGGTTGGCCTACTGGAACGTGAGATGGGACATCTGCAGTTTGTCTCTGTGGCATGGATACCTACCTGCAGCGCTCGACTATTGGTGTGTGGTGGGGGAATAGGGAGGCCCAATTAACTATAGAGGTACAATGGCTAGTATATGTGTGGAGGAGGAGAGAGGCCTACCTCATGTATTAAGGAGATCGATCTGCCTCATGTATTAAGGGAGATCGATCGGCATCCATGCATATGTGTAGGAGATGAATAAGGTTGGGAGAGAGACAGAGCTAGAGTGTTGGAGGGGGTGGTAGTGGAGTTGCTTCTAACAAATGGTGGGATAGGCTTGCTAGAAAAACGGAGGGCACGCCCGCAATATCAATAAGAGAGGAGATGGCTGCTTGTTGTCTGTGCACGTGCGTGTGAGAGACGGGTCAGGAGGCATGCACGAATGATGAGGGGGGATGATGTGGCTATGGTAAGCAGACGTAACTACATAGGAAGATCAATCGCCCTCTGTAAGAGAAAGGAGAGACATAACTTGTGAGGTACGTCGATCGATGGGGGGGTAGTTAAAGTCGATCTAGGTATATGTTGGGAGATCGATCGGTATATATGCATGTGTGTGTTAGAAGCAAACGAGGCACGAGGAGAAGGATAGAGAGAGAGGGATGCATGTAGGAGGTGGTACGAGAGGCATACTATATTGAGGGGGAGGAGTGTGCGAGTACGAGAACGATGAAAAGAGTGGTGGGAGTGAGGCATGGACGGTGAAAAGAGAAGAGGGGAAGCATGTGTTTGTGCTAGGCACACCAAGCTAGAGAGGCATATCGATCGATGTGTGCCGTAAAGAAGGAGCTGGGGGGCCTACACACACCATGGGTGAACGACCTAAAGTGAAAAGATGAATTTGCACGATGGAGCTAGAGAATGTTGAGGGAGGGTGAGAGGGATGCGGGCGTGTGCATGCACAAGAGAAAGTTAGCGCCAGCTACAAAGATCAGAGGGTTGTGTGGGTGTAAAAGACGAATAGAGATCATATATACTTCATTATAAAAGGCAAGTTCGGATATTTGAAAAATTTATCATAGTGTTTCAAACCGACGGATGTGTGAATATATATAACGGTGATACACATGGTGTGGTTATGAACATGGTATACTACATTTAATATATTTTATCTCTACTCTTATAAAAACGGAGTTGTTGATGATGGTGTGCCTGGCATCCTGCATTATAGGCCGTCTGATTTATATCTGGCGGATAGCAAGGAAACTATGATGGATGAAGTTGGCAACAATCATGATTGTAGATTCTTATTGAAATAGAGAAACGAATTCAAATTTAGTTCGAATTGCAGTGGTAGTATAGACATTTGGAATGCACTAAAATGTTGGTATGAGTAGGTTACATGCATTATATAGCAAGCGAAAAAATTTAATCGGACATAACATGGATTCATACTCCCTCCTTCCATCTATATAGGGCATAATGAGATTTTTAAGACCGCCTTTGACTATTGACAAGATTAATAGTACATGACATGCACAATGTGAAAATTATATCATTGAAAGAACCTTTCATAGACGAATTTAACGGTGTGCTTTGTGTAAGTTGCATGTCATATATCATTGCTCTAATATTTGGTCAAAGTTAGCATCCAAAAACGCATTAGGCCCTATATAGATGGAAGGAGGGAGTAGCTTTGAATAGCATTTGTATAGTAAAACGGGGCAAGACTCTCTCTTTGTGTGGTGTGAATAGTTTTATTTTTTTCGTTTTCTTTTTGGTTGAGCGAAGTGCGAATTGATTTGGTACGTACAAGTACAATATTACTACATGTTAGGCTTGTCCCTAAAATTCAACCCGCGTCTTGTTATATCCCGAAAATTCAGATGTCGTGCTCCCAAAACTGGCGCCTTCACAACCCGCGCCTTGCTATCCCAAAATTACAACACGCGCGAAAACTCCCTCCAGCTGCCAAATCCCGACACGCGAAATCCCCCTTCTAACCCTGAGCCGGAAGGGCCGCTAGTTCAAATCGGTGGGGGGTACTTTTGTAACACACCCTACATTTTGGACAAGCGCGTTCCTAAGTCATGCTTCACCCCCTCCCATCGCCCCCTTTTCGCCATTCGAAATCCCAGGCCGCCATAACCTCTCCGCTCCAGCCACGAAACCCCACCCTCCTCCGTCCTCCACGTCATAGCTTCCTAGCCAGAGCCTCTTCCCCGACGACGTTGTCCACCGCAATAGCTCGACGTCCCTCATCCACCTCCCCGGGTGAGGATCCGTCGTCCATCTCGTTGTCCCGCCGGTTCAGCCGCCCCGTCCTCCACCTCCAAGGAGCTGCTCCGATGATCGCCTCGTCTATCATGGCTGCTCCATCCCCACAGCGCCGCCTTAACCTGCTCTACCGGAACTGCAGCATCCTCACCGACTCCTCGGACGAAGCCGAGGCCTACTCGGCGCCACCAAAGAGGTTGTACACTCATCGCATCGCACCTTCTCCTTAACTCGACCTCCCAGTGCCGATAGTGCTCCATCCCGCACCCCCATGGAGCGGCTACCTTGAAGCCAGCACCACGGGCGACATCTCCATGGCGGCTCTCCCCCAGTGCGAGGCCCCTTCGGCGGCGGCGTCCATACCAGCCGGATCTTCTGCTGCTCCGGCTCTCGCTCGATCGCTCGCTCGCCCAGCTGCTACTGGTGCTCTGCTCCGATTAAGCCACACTTCAGTCGACTGAATCGACTTTTGGGTCAGTCGGTTTTCAGGGGTTGGGGGCTCACCGTAGTTAAGGAAGAACCACCCGCAGCGGGGACGGGCGCTCGCAGGAGAGGTACCCCACTATCTATCTTAGGGTTCAGGGTGGGGGCGGGGGGCCTAGAGGGCTGGCCGGGGCGGCGGTGGCGAGTTGTTTCGGGCGGCGAGGCGGCGTTGGGGCCGGCGGTTCGGTCGGTGGTGGCTGGCGGCTCAGGGGGGTGCAGGTTGAAGATAAACTGCAGGCCCTCCCTAAACTATATGTCAAGTGCCTCTCTGCTACCATTGCGTTCAGGTTCGACAGTAGCATTCAGATTCCACAGTAAATTTCAGTTTCAACAGTTAAGTTCAGAGTCAACAGTTTTTACCTCATCTGTTGTAGTTAGGTGGTTTTTGGTGATGTTAAATTTACATCCATTTTACATCATCTATTGGAGATGCTATTACAATCCCACTTGAGATTTACGATGTCTATCTTGCGCTGCTTTAGCCTTGACGTCTTACGGCTCACCGGAGCTGCTCCAACGACAGAACGATCCATCACAACAGAGCAGTGCCCTGGACGCCGTCTACAGATTCCTCAGATCTTCCTCCACACCTCCGACAGCCACCTCTGCCTCAACTGCTTCAGCGACCAACCCAATGATGCTGAGGTCGACACGGCTACGGCAAAGAGGTTGTACACTTGTTGCATCACTTATTACTATACATTCACTTCGATCCATTAGGGCTATTTTGGTTCAACGGAAAAACATCGATCCACTGGTTGTTACCATCACTCTAAATTTCTGCATGCTCTCCTTACATAATCTCACCATATTTTTTTCGTATGCATGTCAGATATTGTACACAGTCATGCTGAACATGTAGAGAAAACGAGAAGAGTTTTACGTGGCAATACAATGTCATGCAGACATCGCTCCATGGTGGGTTCAATGGCAAACCCTCCCCACCCCTCTCCAGATTGTAATCCAGAGGAAGATATCTATTCTGAGGCGGATTCGGACGCCGCTGACCACTCCTATTTACCCCCCAAGGTGTTTGCTCTACCTTGGCATGATGATGTTAGTCATATCATGCATATGTTGCCTTGCAGTGCCTACTTTTGAAATCATATATGTCATCTGCTTAGTTTAGACATGTTCTGTAATGCCACCTGTTTAGTTTCTATATCATATATGGGAATTATGCAGTCTCATGTCTTTTAGCCAGCCATAATATATGTGAAATGTGCAATGCCTTCCTGTTTAACCAGGCATCATATATTTGAATGATATCTTGCCCATCCTTTTCTTCATTACGTTTCCATTTGTCGACAATGTTTGTACATTAAACTACTCTTCCTGTGAATCAGCCATTTGGGCGGGAGATGGAAAAATCTAGAGTGAAAACAAGGCCTTCAGAGCAGATAGTGCTACCTGTCGAAGCAGATCTCTTGTTGGGTCCCGATAGCTCCTCGGAAATGGATTCAGAGACAGATGACCAGTCCTATTCCCCCACTGAGGTGTATGCTCTAACTTGGCATGGTTATACTGCTCATATCATGCATACGGTGTCTTGCATTGCATAGTTTAGACATCATATACACAATATTCAACACCATGTTCTTAGTTCAGACATCATATAGAATGCCCTCTGTTTAGCATATAAATCACATATGTGAATTAAATGATGCGATCCTGATTACTTAGATAACATGTAGGTGAATTATGTCATGCGATCCTGTTTGGTTATTCATCATATCTTTGAATTATGTTATGCTATGCTATCCAGTTTAGATAGACATCATATATGTGAAATTATGTCATGCTATCCATTTTAGTTAAACAATATACATGTCAACTATTTCATGTCCTCTTTTTTACACACTATCTATTGCATTTGTCTCTCATACGATGTCTGTACATTCAACTACGTTTCCTGTTTATCAGCCATTTGAATTGGAGCAGGTGATGCCAGTATCTAGTGGACTAAAAACACGGTCTTCAAATAAAACAGTGCTACCTCTTGGTGGAGATAGCACCCCCGTTGTACATGCACAAGAACCAGCCCTACCACACATAACCCAAACTCTCGCAAATTGTACCCCTACTACGATGGACAGAGAACCAGCTTCACCCAATCTAACCCCAACCCCAGCCGATAGTAACCCAGTTCCTGTTGACACAGCATCATCTCCACCATAGAGCTCCCAACAAGAGCAGTTAGTAAGGCAGCTCCAGTGCCCAAAGGGCCAGTACTATCACAGCGAACCCCAACTCCACCAGTTAGTATGCCTATTGCTGTGGAGAAAGCACAACCAGCTAGTCGTAGTTTAGCATCTATCGCATTTGATGTTGTTAAATTGTATGTGCGTATCTTCCCATCTTGGAAATATTATACTGAAGATGAAGGAAAATGCCAGTTGTAGGTGTTTGTCCAGGAGTTATGTGTAAGTAATGTTATTCATCGCAATTACTTTGCTTCATCCCATACATCCTACCTCCATGATGGTTATAATACAGCAAATTTTCCCATTTTTCTCTATAGAGAAGGACCGATTTGGAAACTCAGGATGAGGTAACATGTGCTAATACCTCTGCTATCTTCAAGAATGCTTGGTGGAGGTATCGGATTACCTGAAGAAAACGTACTTCACCGACAAAGAAACTCATCAAATTCCCTTACGTTCTCCTGAGACACATTTACTGGACGATGACTGGGAACGCCTTCTTCTGTACTGGTCCCGAACCAAGAATGTGGTAAGGTCTATGAGCTCAATTTCTATTTTTTAAGTATTATATTCTTGCGTCTTACTGTACTCTGTTCATGTAGAACAAGTGCCTAAACCTGAAGAACAACTGTTCTAATTTAAGATTCCATTGCTACCATAGGACATAGATATATGTTTGTTTGATGCTTTTATTATGTAGTAGTACTTGGCAATAGAAGACTTGGTAGTTTAATCTTGTCCACCTTACTAATGAACTGGTTCACCGAAATGAGTTTCATATACTAGTACATGCTAAACTTGTTATGTGTCTGCTTGTTTCTTCTTTTAGAATGCTGACAAAATATTGGGGAAGAGTGCCTTATTAAGCAACAGTAAAGTAAGTAATGCGGATAAGGTTTAGGATAGTGACACATCCTGTCTTGGTTTAGTGTTGGAGTTACTGGCCACTACCGCTTGCACAAGCTATTCAAACTCACTATCTGAATCAGTTCGGTTTCTTGAGTCTCAACTACAAGCTGAAAGACATCGATCAGCTGTGCTGCAACAAGAAGCGGAAGGACTGAGAAAGTCCCTGGAGCATTTAGATGCATACTTTCTGGTGCAACAGCAAGCGTTGGAGGATTTTAGCGCCAAACAGGACAAAGCTAATCAGCTTGCTAAGCTTATTGCCAGCATGGTGGATACCCAGGATAACGTTTCTTGACCTCTTCTAAAGTTGTTTCAGTTATGCTCTTGTTTTGCTGCCGCGTTTATTTGCACTGGTGGCCAATTTTGACGGCTAGTGTATATGATATGCTGCTTTGTTCCCTATATTTGCACTGGTGGCGAACTTTGATGCCCAGTGGATGTAATATGTGTAATAGCCGTGATAGCCTAGCGTTAGTTGCTTGCTTATTTATTTCCTTGTTGTCTTGTTTATTTGTTTGCTTGTAGTCATTGCAGTTCTTTTTCCGCGGTTAACTAGTGGCTGCAATAACCTATTTTTCAAAACTAGGACACAATAACCATGGGCTAATATTTACTGTAGTGACACTGGGCCTCCTATGGGCCGTAGAAACAGTGGGCCTTCTACGGGCCGTAGAAACAGTAGGCCTTCTACGGGCCGTAGAAACAATGGGCCTTCTATGGGCCGTATCATCAATGGGCCTTATACGGGCCGTATGATCGATTGGCCAAACATGGGCCAATAACAGGCTGCATTATGGCTGTAAACGGGCTAGAGTTGGAATCGTCCGTTCATGGGCCGACCGTAACGGGCCATCGTTAATAGGCCCTATTTGCTGAGGCTATGAAAACGGCCCAACGTATTAACGGACAACAAATGAGCCGACTGTAACCACGGGCTGAATTTGGCCCACAAGCAGAAAATGATAGTAACGGGCCGTAAGTAAACAAATGCTGGAAATGAGCCCAAGAATATATGGGCTCTGAGAAGGCCGAAAGATAACATGGGCTGGAAACGGCCCAACGGAATAACGGGCCATTAATGGGTATAAAGTGATACACTGTTCATTACGGGCCAGTTTCACCATGGGCAGTTAATGGGTGTAAAGTGATACAATGTGCATTACGGGCCAGTTTCACCACGGGCCGTTAATAGGCCAAGAGTTACATAGGGCCTCATATGGGCCGAAAGACGTCATGGGCTATACATGGGACAGACTTGAAAACGGGCTGGAATCATATTGGATGGCCCAGATGACGCTACTAGGCCTAATTCGGATAGGGCGTAACGGGCCTTGGGTTAGCGGGCTGTAAATGGGCTATATGCGAACAGGCCGTTAACACGCTTTCCATGGGCCGGCCCGCCACCTTTTGACCAAGTCAAACGGGCCGGCCTTTTCACAGGAATGGGCCTCTGTTGGGCCGTGCCACGTGTCGACCTATCATAGGCGCCTATCTGACCCACTAACGAGCTGACACATGTTTCGTCCGGCCAATAAGAATTTTACACGTGGAAATTTCCCATTGGTCGGGGCTGTTAACGGGTTATCGGATCCAAAACCCGACCTGATAGCTTATCGTCCTTCCGTTACGGTGGATGCCACGTGTCGGTCACCCTTGACGAAAGCACTTCTGTGACGCGCGATTTATCGTCATGGAAGTGGACACTTCCTTGATGATAATTTTGGTAATGTCATGGAACACTTCTACGACAACACAGGTATGACTATCTTGATTCTCTCATAAATTTGTCATGGATGTACATGCATGACAAAAAAGTGACCTACTGTGACAAACACGTATCATCATGGAAGTGTTTTTTTGTAGTATTTGGCATGGGAGAATCCGGTGAACTAGCATCACCTAGATTATATCGACGAGTTTGATATCTTTATCCACCATGCTTTGAATGCGCGTTTGTAGCACTGTCAGCTCATTTGGCGAACACAAGTTCGGGCCCATCTCGACCCAGGAGATGAGTCGCATGGGAGCGCGAGAGTTGAATTCGGCAGTTGCGGCCCAGGTGGTGCCGCGGGGTTCTGTGATATAGAACCAATGTTTCTGCCATTCTTTCACAGTCTCCACGAAAGTGCCTTTTGGCCAGGAGACATTGGCCAGCTTGCTCACCATGGCGCCTCCGCACTTTGAGTGCTGGCCATCCACCACCTTCGGCTTCACATTGAAGACCTTGAGCCACATCTCGAAATGGGGTTGGATGCGGAGGAAAGCCTCACACACGGCGATGAACGCCGAGATGTTGAGGAGGGAGTTCGGGGATAGATCATGGAAGTCTATCCCGTAGTAGAACATCAGCCCGCAGATGAAGGGGTGGAGTGGAAACCGTAACCCGCGGAGGAAATGAGGGATGAATACTACCCTCTCATTGGGCTCCGGCGTGGGAACAATTTGTCCCTGGGCCGGAAGGCGGTGGGTGATTCCCTTCGCTAGGTACCCGGCCGCCCGAAGCTCGGCTATGTCCTCCTCCTGGACGGAGGAGACCATCCACTTGCCTTGACCTCCTGATCCGGACATGGTTGAGTGCTTGCTCGAGACGGAGATGATGAGAACTTGGGCGCTGGAGCTCAAGAATGGAAGGACAGAGGAAGAGAGAAGGTGTGGGTGGAGAAAAGGGATTCCTATCTCCTTTTAAAGGCAGTAAATATTGGATGCCTCCCCACTCACCTTAAAATTCGCCTACTCCAAGGGATGTGTAAACGGCACGGTTGGGTTACCCACGCCTGTATTGATGAGAATCCCGTAATAAGGGGACACGATCTCTGCTTTGACAAGACGTGCCAATGGCAAGCGCGTCTCCAAACAAGGAGCGGCAGACGAAAAATGGTTCGAAATTATGACCGGACAGATGTGATGTCATGTTACGAAAAGTTGTCAGCAGATTGGACTCGTGTAAAATTATATTCTCTCTGCGGTTGTGTGTGTGATGTGTGTTACAGGTCCGGACACGTTCAATATGTCCGAAGACTATCTTGGAGTTCAGAAGGAGGAACCCGCCTTGCAATGCCGAAGACAGGTCTACGCGCTGGATACGTTGTCATTGATGCCAGGTTCAGGGGATACTGAGGGAGTCCTGGACTAAGGGGTCCTCGGGCGTCCGACCTGTTAGCCATGGGCTGGACTGATGGGTTGTGAAGATACGAAGACCGAAGACTGCAGCCGTGTCCGGATGGGACTCTCCTTGGCGTGGAAGGCAAGCTTGGCGACTAAATATGTAGATTCCTTTCTTTGTAACCGACCTTGTGTAATCCTAGATCCTCCCGATGTCTATATAAACCGGAGGACTTAGTCCAGAGGGGATACTCATTATCATAGCCATACAAGCTAGACCTCTAGGGTTTAGCCATTACAATCTCGTGGTAGATCAACTCTTGTAATACTCATATTCATCAAGATTAATCAAGCAGGACGTAGGGTATTACCTACATAGAGAGGGCCCGAACCTGGGTAAAACATTGTGTCCCCTGTCTCATGTTACCATCGACCTTAGACACATAGTTCGGGACCCCCTACCCGGGATCCGCCGGTTTTGACACTGACACTAGCCACCTATGTAATTGGATGTTTGCCGCGTATTACACACATCTTGTTTATGTGAAACATTTCTATTCTCTTGGCTCAACACAAACAATTTATCGAAATGAACTGTATGCCCTCCATTGCGCACACCTGGATCTGGATGAACTGTTTCTGTTGCGTTGCCTAATCGAAAACAGTTCATCCGAGTGAACCGTATGACGTATATGGCACACACCTTGATCTGGCTGACCGTTTCTGTTGTGTTGCCGAATCACAAGCAGTTCATCCGAGTGAACCGTAAGTTGTATATCACACATGCCTTCATCTGGCTGCCCGTTTTTTGTTCTGCCACACCGCAAATAGTTAATTGAACTGAACCGTATGCTCTGCATCACACACGTAACTAATATCTGAACCGTGTTTGATGCATCCGTCATCGCAAATGTTTTGCACCTTTTTTGATGCGTTTTTACACCACCGTTTGCGATTAATGCATTGCACATAGTTTTGTCAAAGGCTCTCTAATCGTAGTGTCGCGTTAGCAGCAACCTGCAGTAGTGCATGTGCCATTTTAGTGTGCAAAATGATGACAAACCCTGCCCATTCCACAATCATAGGCATTACATATTTTGAATGGGAAAAGCTTGTCAAAGTTTAATCATTGATGTTAGAAAGAAGACATTCGTTTAATATTTTGGAATTGGAAAACCTTGTCAAATTTTGCTCATTGATGTTAGCCAGAAGACATGCATTTGATATTTTGGGGGACGCCCTTTGTTGTGAGCAGCGTTGATCGTTTTTTCCTATTCGTGTGTTCAGTTCAGAAGTAAATATTTACTCTACTGAGATGCATAGTCATGAATGTTGACTAATGTAAGGTATTTTAAGAGTTTGTTCTGAATGTTGTCTATGAAATGCCAGGCCTTGTGAGTTTGATTGCAAAGTTGAGCTACGAATGCTGTGGCATGCGACATCACCGTGCCTCCTGAGAATAATGCTTCGTATTGTTTTGCACGTTGATCTAATGCTAGTGATTTGCATGTTAAGATGATCATCCTCTTCTGTTGTTTCTGTGCTTAAGAAGTTCATCGTCTTATGTTTCATACTTTCATTCATAGCCTATACGATAACTCGGCTAGGTTAGAAGTGAAACCATATGATCTTACAACCAACTCATCATATTAGGTCTTGATTGGATCGTCGTTTTCCAACCAAAAACACTTCTAAAACTGACGCTTGTAAATAAAAGAAGATGGTCTTGGGTGAAACACTTGGTTGGTCGTTTTCGATTGGTAAAATATACACCGATTTCTCAGATGAACATGTAACTCGTTGGTTTTCATTGCAGACCTTGGGCCGTCGATTTCATTACGCCTATATTTTACGCGTTGTTTTTGGAGACAAGTAAATTACACTTGTATCCTTAATACAGGTGTGAAACAATCCAGAGCTCCCAAGCACGGCCTTACCGTTTCATGCCGGCTCAGTCTCTCGAAGGTGCTCATAGGGGTCAAATGATCCCGGCTTCCTGAACGACCAACAGGCGTTGTATCAGACCATCTGTAGGGCCCGTGAGGCCCTCTTCGTCGTCCTTCGAGTTGTTGCGCTCGCCGTGGCGCCGCGGTCTCGCGTTGTCAACATGGTCAACGAACATGAGAAATCAGGAGATGACTTTACTTGGAGAGGGTGATAGTAGGGACCCACCAGGGCCATAGTCGTACGTACGCAAGTGCCTCATTGTATACAACTATAACTTTTTTGCTTCCTCCTGGTTTCCTGACATCACGATCCCACACCATTGTCAACCTATATAGTCAATAGGTGAGAGAATTAAACAAGGAGCGGCCGATAGCTGGGACCTAGCAGCTCGAGCAGTATTTGCTTTTGGAGGTGTGAGTAGAGTTTTTCTTGAGGAATGTTTTTGTTGTTGTTCGGAGGAGCAGGGTATCAACTGGGCGGGCTATGGCCCGTCTAGCCCAGGCTATTATTTTCTGTCGACCAAATATCTAGCCTAGATATTAATTTTTTTAATGTAAAAATGGCTAGCCCAGCTATACTTTTTTTTGCGGAATACCCAACCCAGGTCAACTTGTTATTCTCCGCCCCGCATTAGGCTTGCCAAGAAAATGAGCTTTAAGAAATAATAAATGGGATGTAATTATAAAAAATTGGCTGTAAACATAAAAAAACACATCGAATAGGTAATTAGTTTGAAAATTACTATTGTTGGATTTTTTAATTTCATTACTTGTTGCGCGCACAAAATTTCATTGGATTTTTACCTAATACCAATTTATTTTGAAATTATATTTAATCTAACTCCAAATTTTGGGATAAAAAATATTTCGGATCCCATCAAAATGTTGGAAATTTTGTTGAATTTTTTTTGACCAGTTGGTTGGAATTATTAACCGTTGTCCTGGCTAGAAAATGGGTTGTAATTTTAACAAAAGTAAATGGCCTGAGTAAATTCCATTAGAATTCAAAAATGGGTTGTACATTATAACAAGTCGCAAATGGGCTATATTTTCTTTGCCACGGATGTGATGGTCACTTGTGGGCCTACTAAGATGGCGCGTACGCAATGCTTTGTCAACTTATAGTGAATACACGATTCTAGTAGCAGTGGCCGTTGGATGTCCATCCAATGGCTGTGGTGCTTCTTCAATCTTGGATATTCATGCTTTAGCCGCCCAAACCACCGCCGGCGGTACCACCTGCTAACGCCTCACGTGGCCGGCTGTGCTGCCGCTCAGGCCTCACCGGCCCACCCTACTCCCATCGCCGTCCAGTCCATTCCTCTATTCACGAACACCTCATATTATTCTCCGGTGATGGCAGCCTCACACCACAGTCGAACCAGTGAACCCTCGTACTCCCCTCCATGTGGGCATCCACTTCTATGTCTTCGTCGGCTCTAGTTCATTCCCTTCCTAGGCCTCACCATCGTCCATCGCGTTGGTTCTCTTGGCGCCACATGGTCAACATTGTCAACAAATGACAGCCATCCGAACAGGCATGTACGTGGAGTGACTGGCGGTAGGGACCCACATGGCCCATGGCCACATGCGAGCAAGTCCCTCATAATGCGAAACAAATGATCCCCCTGACAGGTTAGAGCCACAAACTACATCTTCGCACGCAAGGAAGTGTTTCCTTTATTACGCAGAAAGAAAGTTACCTCTCCCTGACAGCTGGGACCCACCAGCTTTATTATGATCCATTTCGCGAATATATAGATTGTACCAAAGATGCTAATTTTTTTTTATTCTAACTCAAAAAAGAAGAAATTTTAAAAACCAGAAAACATCTTTGTACGCAAGCAATTGCCACCTTATTACGAGCAAAAAAATGACTCCCCCCTGCTAGCTGGGATCCACCAGATTTGGAGGCTGACTTGTGGGCCAACTAAGTTGATGCGTACGGGTTCTATCAACATAGTCAAAATGACTAGCTGTAGTGACCGTTGGATGTTAAATCAACGGTTGTGTTGCGTCTTCAACCTCTAGTCTTCTTGCTCCAGCCACCCAAACCAGCGCCCGCCATACTGCCTGCTCCAGCCTCCTGTGGCCGGCTGTGCTACCTCATAAGCATCATGGACCGACCATACTATGACTGGCCAGGCCTTCCCTCTACTCACCCACATTCCATGTTATTCTCCGGCAACGGTAGCCTTACGCCGCAGTCGAACAAGTGAACCCTCATACTCCCCTCCGCGTGGGCATCCACCTGCCTCGTACTCTCTGGCTCGGTGCCGTTCACTTCCTAGGCCTCACCATCGTCCACCGCCTTGATGCTCTCGGCGCCTCGTGGTCAATGAGGTCAACGAATGACAGCCATCGGAAGAGGAATTTAGGCTGTGAGGCTGACAGCTAGACCCACTAGCTACATCTTCGAACACAAGGAAGTGCCTCCTTATTACTCGCAAAATAAAAATGATTCCTCCCCCTGACAGCCGATACCCACCAGTTATATATTTGCACACAAGGAAGTGCGTCCTTATCCTCCCTGACAGCTGGGACCCATGCGGGTGAAGCATCCGTAGCGTTGTCTGTCTGGCCGCGAACTTGTACGTACATACTGGTCGATCGGTCTTTCTCAATGATGAACCGTGGCTGAACAAGCAGCGGCACGTGTAGTAGTAGAGCCCCCGACGTAGCAGTTCAGGCAGTCCAGTCTAAACCGTCTACACGTATGTACATCCAGATGCCAAAAAATATGGCCACGTACGTACATACGGGCGTAGTCTCGAATGCATACTCGCACAAATGCATGACCAGGGCTCGTGTACGTGGAGAGGCAACGGATGGCAACAACGACGTCCTATTCATCGGAAGCCAACCGGCTGGGTCGGAATGGAGAAACTACGTCGTGTTCATCGGGAGGCAATGGAATGTGTCTTGTTCATCGGGAATGAACCGGCTTGGATGGAACAGCCGAAACGGGGTTTGGCGTACCACAATACGGAGGAAAACGGCCTTCTGTTCAACCACGTACGGTTGAAACGGGGTCATGTTCATCGGGAAGGGTCTGGCATACCGCACAACGGAGGAAACAGACTTCTGTTCAAGTGCCTACGGTCAAAACGGGGTGCTATCGATCGGGAAGGGTGTGGCATACCGCAAAACGGAGTAAACAGACTTGTGTTGGAGCGCCTACGGTCGAAGCGGGGTCCTGTTCATCAGGAGGGGTGTGGCGTACCGCAAAACGGGACTCCACGAGATACTGTCAATCCATCGTCTACTGCCTCGCTCCAGCCTCCACGGGCTACTGTTCATCCACCGTCGACTTCCTCCAGCCTCCACCTACTACTGTTCATCCACCGTCGACTTCCTCCTGCCTTCACCAGCTACTATTCATCAATGGGGTCGCCTCCACCGACTACTGTTCAACCAGCCCTCCATGGGGTCCTGTTCATCCAGCCTCCACCGCCTACTGTTCAACCAGCCCTCCACTGGGTCTTGTTCATCCACCCCACCTCCTCGATCGGAGTCCTATTCATCAAGCAGCAATGGCCTACTACTACCACGGGGTCCTTGTTCATCCAACCCTTACTGGGAACTGTTCATCCAACCCCCAACAATGGTCACTGTTCATCAAGAGGGAACAGGTTCGACCGGCTTCAGTTAGCAGCAGTAGCCAAGAAATCACTTGATCGAGTTCAGTTAACAGCCAAGGAATCGATTGATCTCTCGGGTTTAGTAACGTGAGTAGCTAGCACAATCGCTCAGGTTTAGTTAACAGCCAAGGGATCGATTGATCTCTCGGGTTCAGTAATGTGCGTAGCTAGCGCAATCGCTTGGGTTCAGTAAGCGAATGCCTTGCTCGGGTTCAGTTAGAGCCCAACGCCTTGCGCACATGCGTGTACGTGTACGAGAGAAACACGCAAACCTCCATGCATCACTTGGCCCCGACCACCCACCATAACCGGGAACTCCCAGATATTTTCCTCGCCCTCACTTCTACCACGATTTTTCCATTATGGATGGCCCAAAGAATGTCATGCAGGTTTCGTGGCTCCCCTAGAAGGTTTTGGGGTATTTGAGAATATATATATATGCAAAAGAAATAGGTCGGTGGAGTCACGAGGGGCCCACAAGGGTCGGGGCGTGCCCTCCAACCTTGTGGCCGCCTCGTGGCTTTCTTGACGTGCACTCCAAGCCCTGTGGATGTCTTCTGGTCCAAGAAAAATCATCATGAAAGTTTCATTCCATTTGGACTCTGGTTGGTATTCCTTTTCTACGGAACTCTAAAACAAGGGGAAAAAATAGAAACTGGCACCGGGCTCTAGATTAATAGGTTAGTCCTAAAAATTATTAAAATAGCATATAAATGCATATAAAACATCCCAAAGAGATAATATAATAGCATGGAACAATAGAAAACTATAGATACGTTGGAGACGTATCACCCACCACATCTATGATGATACGTGCTTTTGTCACAATTATCGTCATAGAAGTGACATAAGCATGACAGAGAAAAATTCGTTCAGCCCAAAATGTCACGGATGTGTCTTTTTTTGTAGTGTCTACATGCTTCCACTCCACAATGGTGAGACACCAATAGAGAGTTGGTATTCTCAGATATTTAATCGAGAATTAGCCATGTGCGTAACCAAACAGGTGAGCATAATGGGAAACCACCTCAACGGCTTCTTCAAAGAAGAAAAGTTTGCTTTTATGGAAGTTAATTTTCAGACTCGGTATTTTCTCAAACGTTGAAAGCAAGAGTTTCAGGTTTCGAGCCTTGTCCATGTCATCACTGGTACGTCGAGGTGCTATACAAACGATTTTTAACCCCTTTCCGTGGCGGCATTTTGAAACATCGCCAAGTGAGTGTGTGCGATAGGGGGGTCCTTCCCACACGACCCAGAAACCGTCAGGGATAGGCCCTCACGCTAGGAAAAATGAGATCGTGTGCGATGGGCAAGCGATCAAATACAATTATCCAGGCCCAATCGGTTCCGATCGTAAGTACATCCCACACAGTCAGTCTCAGACAAACGTTTGTTTGTTATGTCATTCTGCATAGTCAATCCAAGGAATACGTTTCTGTTCTTATGTACATCCCACACAGTCAATCCAAGAAGTACGTTTCCATTCGTATGTACATCCCACACAGTCAATCCAGGAAAAACGTTTCCGTTTGTATATACATCCCACACAGTTTTATGTATAGCCTCGTGTGTGATAGGTGTAACTATCACACACACTCTGCCTCGGTTAACCGTTTGCTTTTATTCAACTACATCACACACGGTTTGATGAAGAATGTTGTATGGCATTGGGCTATCCATCACAACCGCTTTTACTGCTAGAACCATTTGCAAAGTTCCATGGCCCATTTAGCAGGTTCATTAGTTTACTATTAATAATTCCATTATTACGCAAATTCACATTTCATATCGATCAGTTGTTTACCAATTTCATATCAGGCACATGAATATATTTTAACATCACAGTACGATAGATACCTGAAAACGGCACAGTACAATATATAAGAACAATATTAGGACAGTATATTCATTTCCCAAATCGAGATGATCCAGGCTCGTCTTATCCACCTCTGCTTTCAGTTCAGTAAGAACCTGTTTTGCACTGACCAACTCGGAAAGTGCCTCTCCTTCGCCAACACCATCTTAGCAAAGTCTAATTTAAAAAATCTGAGCTCATTCTCCATTTTCCTCTTTTTTCCCGCATCTTGAAATATTCTTTAGTGTTGAGAACACTTTCTCTAAGCCTACCTTTGTTCTCTTCCGCATACATGCTCCAGAGTTTTGCTAGGCACATCTTCAAAGACTGTGTCCACTCTTGATCAATCCACTCCAGGTAAGAACACTTATGTTCATCCTATTATATTTAAGACAAGATCAGTAACAATTGTAGGGGAAATGGGTTTCTAGCAACATAGAAAATCACCAAATACATATTTTGAAAAAATGAAGAAGCTATAAGTAACTATAACAATGCTACAAGTTCTTAGTCATTTACTATAAATAACAAATTGAACATTTTATGAGGAAGCTAAATATAACTGCAACAGAATAGTGACAGTGTTTGGATGACATCAAATTGATACTAACGGGTGTGTACATGCACAAATTTAGTAACATAGAACACATAGCACTAAGAACGTCCACTATGTATGCCAAAACCGGTGTCAAGACAACTGTTGCTACATTTGGCACTGATGCCCTGCACTGGCGAGCCGATGCAGTGGAAAAAAATCAGGGAACCGGACTCCAGAGCTCCTAGTTGCTCCGATGCCTAGTTCCTTCATGCCATAAAGATTTAGTATTTTACTGCTTGGCTGCTCGGATGTGTGGAACAAAGTTGGCTGCACAAACTGCTGAAGTGGTGCCAAATAATTTTCTAATGGCACAGTTGATGAGATGGAAACATTTTTAGATACTAGGTACAAACTGTGACACTATCTTAACATCCAGAATAACATAGCATAGTGACAGTGTCTGAATCACATCTAACAAATGATTTTTAACAATGAAAGTGGGACCAACCTTCTCTGTACATGCCAGAAACTTCCTCCCACTGTCCACAGATTCAAACGCAACTAACTTCACGCATGGAGATTGATGGTGACAATGAGCAGGCAAATCTTTAGCCACATCGCTCCATTCGTTCCAACTGATGGTCCTAGGGAGCTACAAGAGGAAGAAATGACTCAAATCGACCGCCGGGTTAAATTCCTTCATTCCAAGTCATAACCCGAGAGAGAGAAGAGAGGCATACCCAGATGGTGAAAGAGTCATCATCAGAGGAGGAACCGCTTGAGAGGTCATTGAAGAAGACCTTAGCGACCCCGACGGTAGGATGCGAAACGGCGAGAGAGAGGAAGCAAGCGAGGAAGCGACGATAGCTTCAGAAGGAAGGAAGGAGGAAATAGGGGAAATATGACTTATGGTCGGGGATAAAAGGGGGTGTGGAAGGGGGCGGGGGTAGATATTTTTCATGGTAGGCCAAAAATTTCGAAATGTGGGGGAACTTTGCGCGCGGTGCCGCCCGACACCATTGACTTTGAATGACTGTGTGCACCGCAAACAATTCTTCTGCTATACGCGCATGGGATGTGTCTGATAATTCAAATTTTGGTGGAAATTTCCCTGGGTACTATCCTCATCCACGTAATTGCATAATTTAACATCGCTTGCTAATTTGGGCACACAAAAGAGCATACAGCACATAGACCACACTTACTGAATCGACCAATTTCGGTAATTAAATAGAGCCAGTTGACCTAAATATTACTCTAACAAAAGACCAGCACTAAAAACAAAGCCTGAGTACGCATGATTTTAAAAAAGCCGCCACCGAGTCGGCCTATGCATCGCCGGTGCGAGATGAGACGTCGATGACTTGTCCTGGCGACATGCCGCCGTTGGTGGACTCTGCGTCCCCCTACTGAAGTCGACCGCGTCCTCGTCCTTGTCCTTCGCGCCGCCCTCATAGTACTCGTATTAGTGGTTGCACCAGAGCTCGCGTTGGTACTCCACCAATGATTCCTCGACGGACAGACTCTTCTCTACCTCGACCTCGGCCACGCGCAACTCCTCCTTCCGGCGCTCCTCGATCTCCGCCGCCTCTTGCATCTCCAGCTCCCGCTCGAGGATCTCATGAGGAAGCCGGTGCTCCATGGCCATTGCCGCCTTTTTGGATGTGGGTTGCATGCTGGATTCCAAGGTGGCATGGAATATCTTGGCATGTGTGTCCTCGATCTTGGAATGGATGGCCTCGACCCAGGCCAGGGCGACATCGGTGGCACGGACGCCAGCTCGAGCGCTCTCAGCATTGGCAGCCACCATCACAGCAGCTGCTGCAACCGTCTCGGCTGCTGCAGCTGCCATGTTGGTTGCAACAGATGCCCTCTCGGCAGATGTGGTCGCGCTCAATGCGGATGCGGCGGCACTCTCGGCGTAGGTGGCCGCGCTCTCCGCACAGGAGGCGGCGCTCGGGGAGGATGCGACCACTGTACGGGCCCTCACGAAGTGTTTCCATGGCGTCATCTTTGCAAGAAGGGGTTGTGAGAATGGGCATCGGGATTCATGGATTCGAGGGTTGCCGGCACCGGAGCAGATGAGCCGGCGAAGCTTAAGGAGGGAGACTTAAATAGACCCACGAATTTTCATCGCAAATTGTTCCCACAAAAACATTGTGTCTGATGTTGTTGATATTTTTTATAAGCTGTGAAAGACGAATCTGGAGTAAAGTGGCAACGGATGGTGTTTTAAATGTACGAGAAACATTTGTAGTACTAATACAACTGTCATGTGAAAATTTGGAAATTTTTAGGGGTCATTTAACCTTTTAAGACATTTAAGTGATTTTTATCCATTTAATGACTGTAATTCAAATTTGAACTACATGAACATGCAACAGCTAACGATAACGGTTGGGAAATTCATATTTGTGTACTTGTGTGCAAGTTAATTCCATCTGCAGTAAATTGGAAGGAATTTTCAAACATACTAGTCTCATGGCTATGACACAGCATGGAGTGTCGTGGCATTTAAATTCCAAAAAATTAAAAAAAGATCAAAAACACGTGAAACCTTGCTTGATGTAATGTCATGCCACCAAGATGATGTGGTAAAAAATTTGGCATGTTTGACAAAAGTTTGGACACACACCCCTCACAAACCGAAGCAACTCACTAGAAGGCTCGTGGTTCCGAGAGGGAACAATGCATGTTTGATGACGAATGGGTGATAGCTTCCTATTACAGCCATCAAAATTTTCTACAGTTAACGTGCACTAATACAACCGTCATTTGAAAATTTCGAAAATTCCACGGGTCATTTGACCTTTTAAAGACATTGAAGTGATTTTCTAGCCATTTAATGACCGTAATTCAAATTTGAACTATGTCTACATGCAACAACTAAGCATAATGGTTTGAAAAATCATATTTGTGTACTTGTGTGTGAGTTAATTCCATTTGCAGTAGATTGGAAGGAATTTTCAAACATATTGGTGTCACGGCCTGAACACATGCATGGGGTTCCATGGCATTTAAATTCTAAAAAATTAAAAAAATATCAGAAACACATGAAACCTTGCTTGATGTAATGTCATGCCACCAAGATGATGTGGTAAATTTTTGGCATGTTTGACAAAAGTTTGGACACACACCCGTCACAAACCAGAGCAACTCACTAGAAGGCTCATGGTTCCGAGAGGGAACAATGCATGTTTGATGACGAGCAGGTGATAGCTTCCTCTTACGGCCTTCAAAAAATTTCTACAGTTAACGTGCGCTAATACAACTGCCATTTGAAAATGTGGAAAATTCTAGGGGTCATTTGACCTTTTAAAGACACTGATGTGATTTTCTAGCCACTTAATGACCGTAATTCAAATTTTAACAACATCTACATGCAACAGCTAACCATAACGGTTTCAAAAATCATATTTGTGTACTTGTGTGCGAGTTAATTGCATGTGCGGTAAATTTGAAGGAATTTTCAAACATATTGGTGTCACGGCATGGACACACATGCATGGAGTTCCATGGCATTTAAATTCCAAAAAATAAAAAAATCAGAAACACATGAAACCTTGCTTGATGTAATGTCATGCCACCAAGATGATGTGGTAAAAAATTTGGCATGTTTGACGAAACTTTTGACACACCCCTCACAAACCGGAGCGACTCACTAGAATGCTCGTGGTTTTGAGAGGGAACAATGCATGTTTGATGACGAATCGACGATAGCTTCCTCTCATGGCCTTCAAAAAATTCTACGATTAACGTGGACTAATACAACTGTCATGTCAAAATTTGGAAAATTTCTGGGGTCATTTGACCTTTTTAAGACATTTAAGTGATTTTCTAGCCATTTAATGACCGTAGTCCAAATTTGAACTACATTTACATGTAGCGGCTAACCATAACGGTTCAAAAACAATATATTTGTGTTCTTTTGTGGGAGTTAATTCCATGTGTAGTAAATTGGAACGAATTTTCAAACATATTGGTGTCACGGCTTGGACAAATGCATGGAGTGCCAAGGCATTTAAATTCAAAAAAATAAAAAAATGACCGTAAATATCCGGTGTTCAAAAAAGAAAATATAAAGATCTGGCAAAACAACCGGGCCCCACACGATTGGCACTCTATTTCACGCCTCGAGGTTTGGAAGGTGAGTAGCATGGGTTATTAATCAGACACGGTTCTATATTGGAAACCATCAGCTATTAAGTTCGTACACGGCTTTTCCTACAGGAATTGTGTGTAATTCAAACTACAGTACTCGTAAGTTCCAGCGACCGGCATGTGTATTATTCCCGTTGATCTAGATACCGGCCGCCAATAAATACTACCTTGCTCATGTCGTCCCACCTTCATTCTCATCAAAATCCTCCCCTCGCTCGCCCTCTCTCTCTCAAATCTCTGCCATGGCGCCACCAATCTGCCCACGTGCCGATGAGGAGGCGCCGCCCCCCGAGGACGCTCGATCGAAGAGCAGTGATGAGGAGGACGCCTAGGCCCCGCTGGACGATGTTGCACCAGATGCCCCCAACTTTGGAGTGATTTGGGGGCCAATACAATCTTTGTCTGTGGAAGTTGTTGCCGCCAGCTGAGAAAGCCAGGCAAGTGGCATTCAAGAAGGAGATGGCAGAGGAGGAAGCTAGGTATCAGGTGGCCTGTGAAGCCCGTGATGCCGCCTGGAAAAAGGAGGCAGTGGAGCCTTGGGGGCAGGCGCTTTGTCGTGCTGAGGAGGTGTACGAAGATGGGTACTTCACGAGGAAGGTCAAAGGCGCTAGGCACCTCATCGCTATGTGGAGGTGGGCCGATAAGCTCCAGTGTGCCACTGACGAGAGGTCTGGTGGGCTCCCAATGAAATGGCAAGATCGTTCGTGCTCATCTGCTAGCAAGAGGTAGATCAGTACGTCAAGCTCTGCAAGGCGGAGTACTGCCTCCACACTGGGAAGACGCCGCGCGCCAGGGAGCTGCTGGTGAGGGGCTGCCGGAATACTGCCCCCAGGTGGGATTATTAGTGTTAGTATTGTTCGTTTTCAATTTTATGCATTGTACCTAGTAGTTAAGTATCATTGACGAACTAATGAACAATTAATATATATATTATGAATTACATTTCTATCTATTTTCGTACACTAATTTCTATCTAGATGTTATCATCCACACATACAGAATGGAAAGCATATATACGCACATTAAAATAGAACATATAAGAATGGAAAATATAGTACACACATTGAAACAGAGCAATATTATGACTGCTGTGAATACATAGCGATCCACGTCAAAACAACTCAACAAAATAAAACGCGTCCATGAGACCATGACCAGCAGCCCTTGCCTATGGTAGCTCTTGGCTCTTCCTGAACTCGTGCAGGCGTTTGTCCAAGCGATCCACACACTCGCGGTACATCTGGAGCGCGATTTCGAGCTCCAAGTTGGCTATTTTATTTGAGATCACCAGCTCGAGGATGCGACGGCCATGTTCCTCTACTGCGCCCAGGTGGACAACTGGGCCAAGGAGGCGGCCGAGCCTAGCGACCAGCGCGTTGGCATCGAGCGGGCCGCGGACAAGGCGAACGGCGTGACCCATGCGAACGGCACGGCAGGCGTCTGGTGCAAGTACATCACAGACGGCCTCTTCCCACTCCCGGCGAGGAATGGGGGTACTGATGGGACGTGTACCCAGCTACGACGCCCTGTCGAAAGCAGGCAAGCGCTGATGGGTCCGCTCTTGCTGTGCGGCGCACCGCGCCTCTCGCTCTGCGGTGCTCCAACGGTCTCGCTATGCGGCAAGCCACAACCTATCGGCACAGACACGCCTAGCTTGCTCTGCGGCATGCCATCGATCATGTTGTGCGGTGAGCTACAGCCTCTCGGCGCTGACATGCCTATCTTGATCCGCAGCGCTGAAGCGACATGCTCCAAGGGTCTTCTCAACCCTTGTGATGATGCGCATCATGGCGTCGTCCATCACATTGCTGGGGAGCGCCCCAGCCTCGACGGGTTGTGGCGCCTTCTCGTTTTCCTTGTCGAGGAGGTTGATGGCAGAGGCGGCGCTTTGGTGGGTTGGCATACATGGAAAAGGTGGATGTGCTATAGGCCGCACTTGTTGCCTTCGCGCTTCGCGTGCCGCCTAGTTTTATGTGCAATATCACTATGGTGGTGACAGGAAACCGGTGAGGAAATGGCGGAAAACGGTGGCATGTTCATAAACGCCATTAATTAATGGAAACTTAGCATAGAAGGATCATCGAGCTAGCATGATGCGTGCGGGCACATTGCTCGCCCAAGGCTATTATCCATATACTTGTGTGCCCAACAAAGCACACTATTCAGAGTAAAGAATATTGTTCTATTTATCCTAGTAGAGTAGTGGCGGCAAGCGTCACAAGAATTAGATGATGATCAGATGATCGTTCATCCTAGTTAATTATGCATGTAATAGTTTACTTTGGTGTGTGGAAATGTCATGTGTGTACTATCCACCTATGCAATTGGATGTTTACCATGTATCACACACATCTTGTTCACATGAAACATTTCTGTTCTCTTGGCTCAACACAAACAGTTTATCAGAATGAACTGTATGCCCTCCATTGCACACACCTTGATCTGGCTGAACCATTTATGTTGCCTTGCCTAATCGAAAATAGTTCATCCGAGTGAACCGTATGTCGTATATCGCACACATCTTGATCTGGCTGACCATTTATTTTGAGTTGCCTAATCACAAAAAGTTCATCCGGGTGAACTGCGTGCCGTATCTCGCACACACCTTCATCTGGCTACCCGTTTCTGTTGTTCTACCTCATCACAAACAGTTTATCAGAGTGAACTGTATGTCATATACCACACACGCCTTCATCTGGCTGCCCATTTCTATTGTTTTGCCTCATCATAAATAGTTCATTGAACTGAATCATATGCCCCGCATCGCACACACAACTAAAATCTGAACCATGATTGATGTACCCGCCATCGCAAACATTTTGCATCTTTTTAGATAGTTTTTTTACATCATCGTTTGCAATTAATGCATCGCACACAGTTTCGTCGAAGGGTCTGTGATTGTAGTGTTGAGTTAGCAGCATCCTGCAGTAGTGCATGTTCCATAAAAAGAATTGTGTGATACGTCTAAAATGTATCTATAATGTTTTTATTATTCCATGGTACTATAGTATCAATCTTGGATGTTTTACATGCAATTATATGTGATTTTATCTCATTTTTGGGACTAACCTATTAACCTAGTGCCCAATGTCAGTTGTTGTTATTTTGCTTGTTTTTGGCTTTTTAGGAAATCAATATCAAATGAAGCCCAAATAGAGAAAAATCTTTGGATTCATTTTTTATGAACTAGAAGGAACCCATGAAGGTTCAAGAGAAGACCAGAAGAGCCAGGGGGCGCTCCCTGAGCTTGTAGGCCCCTCGTGGCACTCTTAACCTAATTTCGCCTGTATAAATTCCCAAATATTCCCAATATACTAGAGAGCCACCCGAAATGTTTTTTCCACTGCCGCAAGCTTCTATTATTCCGTGATCCCATCTGGAGGCCTTTTTTGCTACTCTGTTGGAGGGGGAATCGATCACGGAGGGCTTCTACATCATCCTTGCCGCCTTCCGATGATGCGTGAGTAGTTCACCATAGATCTACGGGTCCATAACTAGTATCTAGATGGCTTCTTCTCTCTCTTTGATCTTCAATACAATGTTCTCCGTGATGTTCTTGGAGTTCAATCCAATGTAATCTTCTTTTGCAATCTGTTTGTGCCGGGGTACTGATCCACGGGCACCTATGGGACCAGCGGGCCGGGTCCCTTTCGGTTCGGCGGGGGCGGAGGTCGCACGAAGAGCAGATCGAGGCGAAGCACACGAGCGGTTTACCCAGGTTCGGGCCGCACGGATGTGTAAAACCCTACTCCTGCTTTGTGGTTTGTATTGAGTTCTTGCTCGGGAGCGCGGAGTGCTACAGTACACTCCAGCAGCTAACGAGACCGAGCGTGAGTGTTCTGTTTTTACCGAACCCCCCTCTACGTTGCGCATGGGCCTCCTTTTATATGCTCAAGGGGTCACCGACAGGTGGCAACGTAGACAAGGGTAAAAATGGAAAGGTGCTGCGGTTGGTACAGCTACCTGCTACAGTGTATCATACCTAACCCTGACGGCAGGGGACAAGGGCATTAAATGCCCATCTGCGTCGCCTAAATAGTGTAAAAGGGACCGTCAAGGACGCCACCGCTCGCCACGATGGCAATCTTGTCAGCGCTGCTTGCCACCGCGCGCCGCTGGCTGCACAGCCTCCCGCCACGTACGCCTGGAAGGGTCCCAGAGCGACACGTTGGTGGATGTCCTGGAGCGCGGGCACAGAGTGGTGGCTTGCCGCGGCAAGCGCCTTGCCGCGGTCGTTGTCTTGTCGCGTCCGGGAGCATGTCACTCACCGGGCCTTGCCGGGGCGCGTGGTGCGCCGCGGCAAGTTCCTTGAAGTGCCTTGGTTGGCCTTCCCGGCAAGCTCCTCTTGCCGGGTCTTGAGGTGCCTTGGTTGGCCTTCCCGGCAAGCTCCTCTTGCCGGGGTCTTGAGGTGCCTTGGTTGGCCTTCCCGGCAAGCTCCTCTTGCCGGGGTCTTGAGGTGCCTTGGTTGGCCTTCCCAGCAAGCTCCTCTTGCCGAGGTCTTGAAATGCCTTGGCTTGGATACTTTGTCCTTGAATGGCTCCAAAGGAACCACAGAGGATCTTGGCTGTCACCCGGCAAGCCTTGCCGCGGGATGCTGCGACTGCCCGTGCACAAGTTCGGGATACTAGGGTACCCCTACTCTAGTACACCGACAGGAGCCCCCGGGCCTGGGCCATACACGGTGCCGAGCGCTGTTGGGCCAGGCCCAAAACAGGGCACGGGCACGCGCGGCCTAGGTTACGCCGTATCTCTCTCCGCATCCACCGTGCCCTCCCCAAACGGCACGCGTTGAATGCGGCGTTGTGCGAGAGATCGTGGGTGGTTTCTTTATTCGGAAATGCGGAACGTTCGCCCCCTCCCCATTTATAAGCAGAGGAAACAGGGGCAGTTCGCCCATTTGCCAGTTGCTGCTTCAATCTCGGAAATCTCCGCCGCTCCCTTGTCTTCCCAAAGTCGAAAGAGAGCAGCGCTCCGCCCCCCATCGCCACCAGCACCACCAACGCCGTCGACCTCCTCCACCACTTCCGCCATGGCTCCAAAAGCCGACAAGGGGAAGGTTGTGAAGTCGACCGAGGCGCAGCGGCTTGCGGCGCTGCGAAAGGAGCGGGCGGTCTTCCCCCCCAAGCTCGCCGCGAGGGAGCTGAGGGAGAACTACTACCTCTTCTGGTCGACGGAGACGCGAGCGCATCCGCGCACAAAGGTACTTCCCGCCGCCGCTTGGAAGAAGGCTCCAAATGGATACCCTTTCTTCACCTTGTTCTTCTACTGCGGGCTCTGCCCGCCCTTCTCTGAGTTCTTCTGCGATATCAAGAATACCTACGGGTTCCACCTCCTTGACTTCACCCCCAATGTCGTTCTGACCATGGCAGTTTTCGCACATCTCTGCGAAAACTTTGTCGGAGTCCATCCCAACGTAGCCCTCTTTCGCCATTTCTTTATACCCCGAGTAGAGAGAGGAGAGCCTTTATCTGGCGGAATCGCCTGGATCTCAAGGGCCGGCAAGAAGGAAACTTATCTGGAGGGAGAGTTCCGCGGCAAGTGGGAGGAGTGGAGAGCAGATTGGTGCTGGATTGACGAGGAGAACCCGCAGCCATTCACCACCAGGCGCCAAACCCCAGTAGCACGCGGCAGCAATTGGAGTGACGTGGCCCCGGAAGATGATGGGCTGAAGATTGCTGTCACCCGGATCCTACGCCTCAGGCTTGCCGGGCTCACTGTAGGCGCTGTTGGCGCAGATTTTCTTCGTTGCCGCATCGCCCCCCTGCAGGAACGGGGAGACACACCTGGGAGTTCAAGAATGCGGCGGATATCATGAGGCTGCGGCTGGGCCTCAACTTCAACTTCACTGTTCTGGAGCTCAACGCGATGCTCCAGGAGCTGTTCAAGTACGATCCCCAACACCCCGAAGTGTTCAGGTTGCCGGGGGGTGTTGTTCCGCTGTGCAACAACTCTACGCTCGACCGCATCCGGGCAATGATGCCGCTATGCGACTCGCATGGAATTGTCCCAACTTGGCAAGAGCCTGCGGACGACGTCGTGCAGCAATTCTTCGATGGCTTGGTAGAAGTGGCGATCCGCCCTGACGAGAAGGACAGCCTCACCCGCGACACCACCGATGCGGAGATGACACGCATCGCCACTAGGCTGGAAGAGGCGGCGGCAACCGCAGCCGCGGGCGAATTTGGATTCACCATGGAGGAGGCAGATGCAGCAGAGGCGGGAAGCCGTGCCGAGCGAGAGGAGCGCGTCGGCGACAAAGAGCTTGCCGGGCATGGCGCCGGGTCGAGCGAGCCCGCCAAGGATACGAGCGGCTCACTGGAGATCAATTCGTCTTCCACCTCATCTTCAGATAGCTCGCCGCAAGCAGAGCCTCCATCTCCACCAAGAAGGCGTCTCCGCAAGGCCGGGGACGTAGCAGAGCGGCAAGCGAGTCAACAGCCGCAGCGCCGCACGACACGCTCCACCGCGGCAAGCACTGTTGCCACGGGAGCACCTCACGCTGCGACGGCAACTGGAGCGGGGCCCTCCCGGACCACCGCTTCTACTCCTGCCGCTTCTCACGCCGCGGCGGCAGCCGGAGCGGGGTCGTCTCAGACCACCGCCACTGCCCCTGCCAAGCGGCCAAGGGAACCTACTCCTCCGCCTCCTCACACCGGTCGCGAGCCGGACTTCGACTTCTCCGCATTCAGCTCCGACGAGGAAGAAGAAGAAGAGTAAGATCTTCTTGTTGTTCTTGTAGTTCTTCAATTCTTGCTGTTTTGTCTTGTCTGCCATTTGCTTTACTCTGAACTTGTTCCTTTTTAGGACTCTGGCCCAGAGAGCAGCGAAGAGGGCCAAGGCCCCGGTGATCGTCATCGAGGACGAACCTACTAAGACAGCAGGGGGTGCGCCCGAGACAACCTTGCCGAACCCGGCAACTTTTCTCCAGAGCAGCCCCCAGCGTAAGTATATAGTTGCTTTCCGCTATGAGGTGCGCATGGATACTCTGTCTTTGCTGATATCTGACTGTTGGTTTGTGTAGGAGCAGAGCAACCCCACCAGGAGCGCCCGGAGGCCTCCCCTGAAACGCCAAGGGAGAGTCCTCCGGCAAGGGAGAGTTATCGGTAAGGGAGAGGTCTCCGGCAAGGGACAGCACCAGCGGCCCCCCGGCAGTGGATACCACGACTGCAGGACCCGGTACAGGTACTCCTCTTGCTTCAAAACTTCCCTTGGGTTCTTCTTCTTTTTGGTCTTCTTGGGTGTTTGCTTGACTCTTCTCCCTTTTCCGGCTGTCAGACCCATCTGCTACGGAGCCGATGGAGACCGAGGATGCCGCCAAAGAACAGCCGGTGCTGACGATCCCGCCGGTGCAGAGGCTGCCAAGGCTGCCGCCGCAGCAACTGGCGAGGGGTCTAGCGATCGTACTGACGACCCTGAGGCCGCAGGAGCGCCAGGCGCTACATCGACCGCCGACCCGTCCGCCGCTGCCGCAGCGCCAGGCTCCGAAGAGCCCCAGCCAGGCGTCTACTTGAAGGCCGGCGATGGCGTCTTCATCAACCTCCCCTGGGCGTCAAACTCCAGGGCGCCGGTCGAGGGAGAGATATTCGACGGGGAGGTGCTTGCCTCTGTCGGGCTGACGCTAGTTGACGCGCCGAGCAGCAGCAGCAACGAGCTTCAGGAGGAGCGGCTGCTGTGGAAGTTGTTGTCGCTCTACCGCGCGCGGCAAGCCAAGCTGGACTCCCGCGAGGCGCTTGTCGCGAAGGCGGGAGCGGACATCGAGAAGCGCACGGAGGAGCTCCGGGGTCTCCACCAGGAAGCTCTCTGGTCCCTGGCGGAGGAGCGAGAGCAACTCACCGAAGCGCAGAAGGTCTTCTTCCTCGAGAAGGCCGAAGTCGAAGAGCAACAGCGGCTTGCCGCTGTGAAGCTATCCGCGGAGGAGGGCGAGCTGGCGCAACGGAAGGTCAATCTTGACGCCCACGAGGAGGAGCTTGCCGTGCGCGAGGAAAAACTCGGCGGAGCCCTTAAGCAAGCAGAGGATGCTGCCGTAGTTGCCGAGGCCGCGAAGAAGGAGCTGGAGACGAAGGTGGCGCAGCTAGAGGCCGATCTCGCCTAGAAGGGCAAAGAGCTCAGCGCCGCCAAGGACACCAACGCGGATCTTGAGTTGAAGCTGACCGCTTTGACCAAGACGCTGGACGGCGCCAAGGAGCAAGAGGTGGCCTTGAAGGAGGAGATCAAGGCCGACAAGGCGCTGCTGGAGAGTGTTGCCGCCACCCAGAATGCTTTCAGGGAGAATGTGGAGCACTGGACGGAGAGCCTCGTGAGTGCTGCCGCAGATATTGACATGGAGCTGGCGCAGCTGGGGGTGGAGGATCTTGGGTATCCCTCTGATGAGAACCTCCAAGCCAGCGCCAAGCTCACCTTGTTCTTCAAAGGCGTGGCGACGGCCCTTCAGCGGCTCCGGGAGAAGATCCCAAAGCAGCTGGCCGACGAGTCGCGCAAGATCTGCCCGGGAGCTCTTCAGAAAGTGTTAGTGAAGGTGGCTTTCCGCAATCTGGGTCTTAACCTCACCAACGTCCTCAAAACCCTGCCGCCGGATGCTGATCTGGAGGCGCTCAAGACCCTTGTCGCACCCATTGTGGACAAGGTGAGCGGGATCAAGAGGATCGAGGGCGATCGCGTAGACTAGGCCGCCCGTTTCTTCTTTTCTTGTTGCTGTTTGTCATGTTATGAAAACAATCTGTTAGAGCCGCGACAAGCTAGCTATCTTTAATATAACTCTATTCCGGGTAATGATTGCAACGTTATTCCCTTTACTTGATTCCTCCCTTTGTATGTTTTTGCCCTACGCTTTTAGGGAACTTGCCGGTGCAGGCACCTTGGCCGCGAGCGCTGAGTGCGGAACGTCAGCAGCCTGCTGGCGGTGTCGCTACCGACAAGAAACCTTGTCGCAACTAGTTGCAGCTCACTTAAGTTGTTGAGCAGACTCGAAACAAAATAAGGGCGCAACTAGCTATGAGTTGGTTCCTCCACGCACAGGTTTTCCATACAAAGTGCGGTCGTTCAAGGGAGATAACTTAAAAATTTAAAAATCTGATTGCTCAAACTTTGGCAACTTAGCTTTTCTGTTGTTTGTTTCCTGGCAAGGCGAAACTTTCTTGAACGACGCCTGGTCCATACCATTATCTTCTCCTTCC
>NC_041390.1:430747334-430800841 GCF_002162155.2 Triticum dicoccoides
CCCCCGGCAAACTTGTGGGCGAGGGAACCTTCCTTTCCTTGAGCAAAAAAGAAAGAAGAGAAAATAAAGATATGGAGCCTTACGGCTCGTTATTGCTTACCGGGGAGTAGGTGTTGCACAAAGTGTCAGATAACACATGCAAAAAATAGAAAGCATGAAATTGACAAGATGTGCGGTGCACATGAGCTTTACTTATGCACGGGGTCTGCGTCCGGCTTTGTACGAAGGATTACATGCAACAGCGGCAAGACTTGTACAAAAGGTGGTTGCCGGAACAGGTTCTGGCAACCGCGCCTTATGGGTAAAACTTGCGAAGATGCTCAATATTCCAGGAGTTGCTCACTGGAATGGCATCTTCGGTCTCAAGGCGGACAGCGCCAGGCCTAGTGACTCGTTTCACCCGGTAAGGGCCTTCCCACTTCGGCGTCAACTTGTTGGAATTCTTGGCGGACTGAACACGCCGAAGAACAAGGTCGCCTTCCTCGAAACTTCTGGCATTAACTTTGCGGCTATGGTAGCGGCGCAAAGCTTGCTGGTAGCGAGCAGCTCGCACAGCAGCTTGAAGACGGTCTTCCTCAAGGAGCAGCGTGTCATCTTGTCGCAGCTGCTCTTGCTCAAGCTCATCATAGGCGAGCACTTGAGGTGACCCGTATACGAGTTCCATGGGGAGAACTGCCTCTGCTCCACATACTAGAGCGAAAGGTGTCTGGCCAGTGGCTCGATTTGGCGTCGTCCTGATCGACCAAAGAACCACCGGTAGCTCCTCGATCCAGTTTCTTCCGCACTTGTGCAGCTTGTCGAAAGTCCTGGTCTTGAGCCCACGCAGCACTTCGGCATTTGCCCTCTCCGCTTGACCGTTGCTTCTCGGGTGAGCAACAGAAGCGAAGCAGACCTTGGTGCCAAGATCTTGGACGTACTACATGAAGGTGCGGCTCGTGAATTGCGTGCCGTTGTTGGTGATTATCCTGTTAGGGATCCCGAAGCGGCAAACAATCGACCTGAAGAACTTGACTGCTGACTGTGCTGTCACCTTCCTCACTGCTTCCACTTCCGGCCACTTTGTGAACTTGTCGATTGCAACGTACAAGTACTCAAAGCCCCCGACTGCTCGGGGAAAGGGGCCGAGGATGTCGAGCCCCCAGACCAAAAATGGCCAGGATAAAGGGATCGTCTGGAGAGCTTGAGCCGGTTGGTGTATCTGCTTGGAATGGAACTGGCACGCTTCACACTTGGTTACTTGTGCAGTTGCATCCTGGAGGGCTGTCGGCCAAAAGAAACCTTGCCGGAATGCTTTGCCGACAAGTGCTCTTGCGCCAATGTGGTGTCCACATATGCCTCCATGTATCTCTGCCAACAGCTTTTGTCCGTCTTCCCGGTGAATACACTTCAATTTCACTCCGTTGAGTCTTCTTCTGTACAGTTTCTTGTCGACAAATTGGTACATACTTGACTGCCGGGCTACTCTTTCCGCTTCTTCTTGCTCTTCGGGAAGTTCTCCTGTTTGAAGGAAACGGACAATTTGTTGTGCCCATGCTGGAGCTTGTGGCTCGACAACAAGGACTAAAGGCAAATCTGCTGCTGCGGGAACATCCGCTTCTGCGGCGAGAACCTGCGGTTCTGCCAGAGCTTGACATTCCCCGGCAAGCTTGCCGAAACAAAACTTGTCGGGAGCTTCTGCTTCAATGGAACAAACCCTGGGGCTTGCCGGAGCAGAATGCTCCTCAGCACTCTTGGCGTTGATCTTGGGGACCTTCTTGGCGGCGGCTTCGGGAAGCTCTGCCGGAAAATAGTCACCAGAAATCAACTTCCTCTTCTTGCTCTATTCAGTTGATGGTGTTACGGATGGTTGAGTCAGCTTGAGCACAAAGATCCCTGGTTCCTCAGGTAACTTAAGTGCGGCGCACTTTGACAGGCCATCGGCAATGGCGTTCTGAGCTCTTGGAACATGCTCCATCTGTAGGCCATCAATGTGCTCTTCTAGCTTTCTCACTTCATCGATGTAAGCTTCCATCAACGGACTCTGATAGTTCTTGTTCACTTGGCGGACGACAAGCTGTGAGTCACCCCGGACAATGAGCTTCTTGATCCCAAGGTCTGCTGCGATCCTGAGATCGGCAAGCAAGCCTTCATACTCTGCAGTATTGTTTGTTGCTTGCTCCTTGGGAAAGTACATCTGGACTACGTACTTGAGGTGCTCTCCGGTGGGTGCGACAAGCAGGACGCCAGCACCGGCGCCTTGCAGCGAAAAGGCACCATCAAAGTACATCAGCCACTCTTTGCTTGCTTCCTTGACGGGGATGCTCGTTTCTGGAATTTCTTCATCTGGTGTTGGCGTCCATTCTGCTATGAATTCTGCCAATGCTCTGCTTTGGATAGTTGAAGTACTCTCAAACTTGAGGCCAAAGCTTGACAGTTCCAGTGCCCACTCAACAATCCTGCCCGTCGCTTCTGGATTCTGTAGTATCCTCTTTAGCGGAAAGCGAGTGACAACTGTGATCTCATGTGCTTGGAAGTAATGGCGCAGCTTTCTCGAGGCCATGAGAAGGCCGAAAAGCAATTTCTGCACGCCAGAGTACCTTGACCTAGCCCCCTGCAGAAGGGAACTGACAAAGTAAACTGGGCGCTGCACCATTCTCTTCTGTATCTCCTCGCGTGCCTGCGCAGATCCATCCTTGTCGGGACCAGAGCTTGTCGGGGAAGCCCCTTGCTTGTCGCTGGATGTGCTTGCCGTGGTTGCTGGCTCGTCATCTGCCTCCCTCTCCTCTACTAACGCAGCACTAACCACTTGATTGGTTACCGCTATATACAGCAGCAACTTCTCTTGTGGTTTAGGTGCGACAAGTATTGGAGGGGAGGACAGGTATCTCTTCAAGTCTTGCAGCGCAGCCTCCGCTTCCGGAGTCCATTTCATTGGACCTGCCTTTTTCAATAATTTGAAAAATGGTAGGGCGCGCTCAGCAGACCTAGAGAAAAACCTGCTGAGAGCAGCCACGCAACCGGCAAGTCTTTGTACATCCTTGACGCGCTTTGGTGCTTCAATCTGCTCAATGGCCTTGATCTTGTCGGGATTGGCTTCAATTCCCCGTTGAGACACGAAGAACCCGAGAAGCTTGCCGGAGGGGACTCCAAACACACACTTCTCTGGGTTGAGCTTGAGGCTGATCTTGCGCAGATTTGCAAAGGTCTCGTCTAAATCTTGAATCAGAGTTGCCTTGTCCTTGCTCTTGACCACTATGTCATCCATGTAAGCTTCCACATTTCTGTGTATTTGTGGCTCAAGAGCGACATGGACTACTCTTGCAAATGTTGAACCAGCATTTTTTAATCCGAAAGGCATCCGTATGAAACAGTACGTGCCACATGGAGTAATTAATGCGGTCTTCTCCTCATCCTCTTCTGCCATGAAGATCTGATGGTATCCTGAGTATGCGTCAAGAAATGAAAGCAAATCACATCCGGCTGTGGAGTCAACAATCTGGTCAATGCGCGGCAAAGGAAATGGGTCTTTGGGACAAGCTTTGTTAACATCAGTAAAGTCAATACAAAGTCTCCATTTCCCGTTTGCCTTGCGCACGACTACAGGATTGGCCAACCACGTAGGATGGAGCACTCCTCTGACAAGGCCTGCTGCTTCCAACTTCTTGATCTCTTCTGCAATGAATTCTTGGCGCTCCACTGCTTGCTTCCTGACCTTCTGCTTGACGGGCCGCGCATGAGGACAAACGGCAAGATGGTGCTCAATTACTTTCCTGGGAACACCGGGGATGTCAGACAGTTGCCATGCAAACACGTCGACATTCGCCCGCAGGAAAGCAATGAGCGCACTTTCCTATTTAGGGTCGAGAGTGGCACTGATGGTGAAGGTACTACTAGTGCCGTCCTCTTTGGCGGACACCTTCTTCGTCTCTGGCGGAGCTGCCATTGTCTTCTTACACTTGCCGGTGGAGCTCGATGGTGCATCCTCGACGGCAGCACAGCACTCCGAAGAGGTGCGTTTGCCGGAGTGGGCATCAGAACTCTTGCCGGACTTAGTATTCTTCTCCCCCCCGGGAGCTTCAACGGCAAGTGACTTGCGGTCTATTGCGGCTGCCGCTTCCCGGTAGATCTTGTCGGCGCAGATAAGAGCATCCTTCTTGTCGCTAGGGACAGAGATGACGCTTATTGGGCCTGGCATCTTCAGCATGTTGTATGCATAGTGAGAGGCTGCCATGAACTTGGCGAGCGCTGGACGGCCAAGTATCCCATTGTAAGGCAATGGAATATCGGCAACGTCAAAAGTGACCCTCTCAGTCCTGAAGTTCAGCTCGCTGCCAAATGTTACTGGCAACGTGACCTTCCCCTTCGGCTTGCTCCTTCCCGGGTTGATTCCTTGGAATGTGCCGGTCTCTTCAAGCTCGCTGTGAGGGATCTGGAGTTTCTGGAGTACAGCGGAGGAGATCAGGTTCAAGCCGGCCCCGCCATCAACTAGCATCTTAGTGACCTTGAGGTTGCGGATAGTTGGTGAAACCAACATCGGCAAGCACCCGACCGCAGTTGTGCGGTCAGGGTGGTCCTCAATATCAAAGATGATAGGCGTGCTGGACCATTTTAGAAGCTTGCGTGACTCGACAGGTGGTTCCGCCACATTGACTTCCCGCACCCACTGCTTGAGTTGGCGGTGTGAAGTATGCAGAGAAGCACCGCCGTCAGTGCACAAGACCTCTGTGGCTTTCTGGAACTCCTGCTCACTGGTCTCGACATCATCCATGTCTTCGTCGTCGTCTTCATCTTCATCCTTGTCGCGGCTGCGGGGAGGTCTGTCTCCTTGCCGTTGCTTGGCCTTGCCGCGGCGTCCTCCCCGGCCGGCGCGCTTCTTACCAGATTCTCCAGCGCCTCCTTGGGCCCTCTCCTTGTCTCGTCGCTCTCTTGGCCATGAGGTTTGTGGCCGCCTGTAAAGGCGCCGACAAACTGATGGCATAGGTCTGCCCAGGAGGATATGGAGTTGTCCGGCAAGTGCATGAGCCAGGACCTGACGTTGGGCTTGAGCACCAGTGGGAAGTAGTTGGCAAGGATCTTGTCGTCCCGCCCCCCGGTAGCCTGCACCGCGATGGTGTAGATGCTGAGGAACTCCGACGGATGCGACTTGCCGTCATACTTCTCTGGTACGTCTGGCTTGAAATTCTTCATGCTGGGCCACTGGAGTTGCCACAGCTCATGAGTAAACGCAGGGCAACCCACCGCGTACGGTAAGTCGCCTGGTTCCCCTGGTGCATGCATGTCGACAGAGGGCCCAGCACGCTGGTCTGATTGACGTCGCGCTTCTCTTCGGCGCTCGATGCAAGTACGAGCGTCTTCTTGCTGTCGTTCGTGAAGAACTTGGCGCTGATCGCGACGAGCTCGTGGATCTGATGACGTGGTGGAGTCGCTGTCGAGGTGGATCCGGCGAGTCGGCGATCTTGGCCTTCGGGGCAGAGAGTGCACAGTGGTTGCACCCCCACCGGTCTTGTCGCCACCGGCTTGTGCCTGGCTGACTTGCCGCGGCTGCGACGTGCTCGGCTGCCATTGGGTGTCGCCGTTGGCGAAGCCGATGAGACTCTGAATGGTGGCCCTCCAGTCGTCGATCTTGTCTGCCATTGGAGGGTAGTCCAGGAGCAGTTGAGCTCGCGCCAAAGCTTCTGCTGCAGTGGCGGTGGCGAACGGTGCGAGGAGCGGGATATGCTCTGACTTCTAACTATGTTAGAAGGAGCAGTATCCCATCCAGGAGACCGTGCCTCGCTCGTGCCAGCATGTTGGCGTGCATGCTGGTCTTGAGCACTCCGAGATCCACCAGCTCGATCTTGGTCCAGCAAACGCATGGTACCGTGAGTACCATGACGCTTCCGGTCCCGCGCCTCCTGAGGTGGGCGCGGTGCATGTACGGATGCCGAGGTCTTGGAGTGCGCCCGGTCGTTGTGGGAGCCGGCTACGCCGCCGATGGGAAGCGCAGCCTTGTCCTTGGACCTGGCAGCACCATGAGCTCGCTCGTCGACGCCCGTTCTTCCACCGGCGTCCGCCCCATCAGCCATTTGCTCCGGCGGTGGTGGGTTCGGCGCGGACGGAGCAGCTGCCTCCGAAGCCTTCTTCTTTGGTGGCATGTCGATGAAGATGATGAAGATCTAGCTCGCGTGAACGCCGGATTTGGTTCACACAACCTCGACGCCCCCTACCTGGCGCGCCAAAGATGCCGGGGTACTGATCAACGGGAACCTATGGGACCGGCGGGCCGGGTCCCTTTCGGTTCGGCGGGGGCGGAGGTCGCACGAAGAGCAGATCGAGGCGAAGCACACGAGCGGTTTACCCAGGTTCGGGCCGCACGGATGCGTAAAACCCTACCCCTGCTTTGTGGTTTGTATTGAGTTCTTGCTCGGGAGCGCGGAGTGCTACAGTACACTCCAGCAGCTAACGAGACCGAGCGTGAGTGTTCTGTTTTTCCCGAACCCCCCTCTACGTTGCGCATGGGCCTCCTTTTATATGCTCAAGGGGTCACCGACAGGTGGCAACGTAGACAAGGGTAAAAATGGAAAGGTGCTGCGGTTGGTACAGCTACCTGCTACAGTGTATCATACCTAACCCTGACGGCAGGGGACAAGGGCATTAAATGCCCATCTGCGTCGCCTAAATAGTGTAGAAGGGACCGTCAGGGACGCCACCACTCGCCACGATGGCAATCTTGTCAGCGCCGCTTGCCACCGCGCGCCGCTGGCTGCACAGCCTCCCGCCACGTACGCCTAGAAGGGTCCCAGAGCGACATGTTGGTGGATGTGCTGGAGCGCGGGCATAGAGTGGTGGCTTGCCGCGGCAAGCGCCTTGCCGCGGTCGTTGTCTTGTCGCGTCCGGGAGCTTGTCGCTCATCGGGTCTTGCCGGGGCGCGTGGCGTGCCGCGGCAAGTTCCTTGAAGTGCCTTGGTTGGCCTTCCCGGCAAGCTCCTCTTGTCGGGGTCTTGAGGTGCCTTGGTTGGCCTTCCCGGCAAGCTCCTCTTGCCGGGGTCTCGAGGTGCCTTGGTTGGCCTTCCCGGCAAGCTCCTCTTGCCGGGGTCTTGAGGTGCCTTGGTTGGCCTTCCCGGCAAGCTCCTCTTGCCGGGGTCTTGAAATGCCTTGGCTTGGATACTTTGTCCTTGAATGGCTCCAAAGGAACCACAGAGGATCTTGGCGGTCACCCGGCAAGCCTTGCCGCGGGATGCTGCGACTGCCCGTGCACAAGTTCGGGATACTAGGGTACCCCTACTCTAGTACACCGACAGTTTGTTGGGATCTGATAAATTGTGGGTTTATGATATGAATATTTATGAGAAGTAATGGAGTCTTTCTGAACTTTATTATGCATGATTGTTATAGCTTTGTATTTCCCTCTAATCTATCTGTTTGGTTTGGCCAACTAGATTGATTTATCTTAAGTGGTAGAGGTGCTTTGTGATGGGTTCGATCTTGTGGTGCTCTATCCCAGTGATAGAAAGGGACAAGACATGTATTTGTATTGTTGCCATTAAGGGTAAAACGATGGGGTTTATTCATATTAGTTCAGTTTACTTTGTCTACATCATGCCATCTTGCATAAGGCGTTACTCTATTTCATTAACTTAATACCCTAGATACATGACGGATAGCGGTCGATGAGTGGAGTAATAGTAGTAGATATAGGCAGGCGTTGGTTTACTTGTCTCAGAGTCATGCCTATATACATGACTATTTCCTTAAATATCGTGACAACTATGCGCTTTTATATCAACTGTCCACAATAATTTGTTCACACACCGTATGCTATGTGTTTGAGAGAGAAGCCTCTAGTGAATACTATGGCCCGCGGGTCTACTTTTATCATATATAAAATCCAAAATATCCTTAATGCAATTCTATTTATTTTGTTTTTTGTTTTTCAATTTACTATATCTATCTATCACTATGAGAATTAATCCTTGTAAGTAATGAGTTCAAGGGGATTGACAACCCTCTTGCCCGCGTTGGGTGCAAGTATTTGCTTTTGTGTGTGTAGGTGTTGTTCACGAGGGTTTGTGTGATTCTCCAACTGGATTGATACCTTGGTTCTCACTAAGGGAAATACTTATCTCTAATATGTTGCGTCTCCTCTGCTCTTTAGAGAAAATCCCAACACGGCTCACAAGTAGCAGGAAGAATTTATGGCACTGTTGCTGGGGAGACATCATCAAAACCTATCAAGTACCGTCACACAAACTATCATCTACTTGCTCTACTTTTTTCGATTTTTATTTGCCTTTGCCTCTCAATTTTATCGCACCCACTTCTCATAAATTTACAAAAACACAAAAATATTTTTGTTTGCTTGCTTTGTCACTATGTCTAGTGTTACTATCCCTCCTCTCTATCCAGATCTTGAAGTTCTTTACTTCAAACAAAAACAAGGAGAGAATTTAAAAAGGTGATTGGTATAGAATAATGGGATCTTATTGTGTTTGCACTATAAAAGGGGATATAAAAATTTTGCTTCGAAACTTTTATGTGGGGCTTACTATGTCTAATAGACAATTTCTTGATTTTGCTACAAAGGGTAATTTTATTGAAAGTGACGCTAATGTTGCCTATGAAATAATAGAGGGGATAGTAGGAACTCCACCTCCACAAAAAAGATTAAATTATACTCAAGGAGGAATCCAAATCTTGGAGAAACTAGGTGATATGCAAAAAAAATTAGTAGAATTGCAAAAGTCTAATGAACCTCTTAAAATCATTAGTGGAAACCTCGATCGCATGAACTCCCTTCTTACCATTTGCAATAAGCGGCTAGATACTTTAGACAATAAAATGCCTCTGTCTCTGAGAGTAATGGAAAATGCAAAGAACCTCCCGGCTTTGAGAAAAGCCCTACTAGGTTGGTTAAAACTAAGGATGACAATACTTGAAACTATGCATTACACCTAGCTAAGGCGTAAAACAATAGCACTTGTTGGGAGGCAATCCAATAGTTATATTTTATTTTTCCTTTTCTTTTCTGTTTTTGAGTGTTCACACAATTATGCTACTGTTATAATTGTGTTTTTATGTTTAATTAGTGTTTGTGCCAACTAAAGCCTTTGGGATGATTTGGTTGATAGTTGACTTGATCTTGTGAAAAATAAAGAAAGTTTTGCGCCATGTGCTGGAATTTCCATGACTTATTGAAATGTGATAAAAATAATTTTACACATTATTGATGTACAAATTTCCCACAGGTTCCTAATTTTTGAGATTTTTTAGAGTAACAGAAGTATTGCGTTTGTTCACATCATTATAGACTATTCTATTTTAGACAAATTTTGTTTTCGTTGCATAGTTTGCTTGTTTTAATGATGCTATGGATTATATTGGGGGTATAAGTCATGGAGAAGTTAGAATACATTATGTATCATGCCATAATAAAATATGAATGGTTTCATAACAGTACCTAAAGTTTATGATTTGCTTCTTATACTAACGGATCTCACGAGCTTTCTGTTGAGTTTTGTGTGCTGAAGTTTTTAAGTTTTAGGTGAGATCACGATGGATGAAGGAATAAGGAGCCGCAAGACCCTAAGCTTGGGGATGCCCAAGGCACCCAATGTAATATTCAAGGAAGGCTACTTCTTGTGAGTTGCGTTGGGATTTCCTCGAAGAGGAGAGGATGATGTAGTACAATAGAGATAAGTATTTCCCTTGGTTAAGAACCAATGTTATCAATCTAGTAGGAGAACCATGCAATACCTCATGAACAATACCTACACACAAAATAACAAATACTTGCACCCAATGCAAACAAGGGGTTGTCAATCCCTTGATCAAATCTCATAGTGATAGACAGATAAACAAAAACACAAAATAAAATAAAAGTAAATAAAGTGCAGCAAAGTATTTTTGGATTTTAATATATGATAAAGATAGACCTGGGGGGGCATAGTTTTCACTAGAGGCTTCTCTCTTGAACATAGCATATGCTCGTTAAACAAAATATTGTTGGGCAATTAATAGAAAAGTGCATAGTTGTGACGATATCCAAGGCAATGATCATGTGTATAGGCATCACGTCCGAGACAAGTATACCGACTCCTGCCTGCATCTACTACTATTACTCCACACATCGACCACTATCCAGCATGCATCTAGAGTATTAAGTTCATAAAGAATGGAGTAACACCTTAAGCAAGATGACATGATGTAGACAAAGCAAACTCAATCAATATGAATAAACCCCATCTTTTTATCCTTAATGGCAATGATAAAAGATGTGTCATGTCCCTTTCTGTCATAGGGATTGATCAAGGCAAGATCGAACCCATCGCGAAGCACCTCTCTCATTGCAAGATAAATCAATCTAGTTGGCCAAACCAAACGGATAGATCAGAGAGAAATACAAAGTTATAACAATCATGCATAAAAGAGTTTAAAGAAGACTCAAATAATATTCATAGATAATCTGATCATAAACCCACAATTCATTGGATCCCAACAAACACACCGCAAAGAAGGATTACATCGAATAGATATCCAAGAACATCGAGGAGAACATTGTATTGAAGATCAAAGAGATAGAAGAAGCCATCTAGCTACTAGTTATGGACCCATAGGTTTGTGGTAAACTACTCACACATCATCAGAAGGGAAGCAAGGTTGATGTATAGGCCCTCCGTGATTGATTCCCCCTCTAGCATAGTACCAAAAAAGTCTCCTAATGGGATCTTCGAAGAACAGAAACTTGTGGCGGTGCATAAAGTATTTGGGGTGGCTCTTTGATGTCCGGGGAATATTTGGGTATTTATAGAATCTGATTTAGGTCAGGAAGTGCCACGAGGGGCCCACAAGCCTAGGGGGCATGCCCCTCTGGGGCGCACCTGGTAGGCTTGTCACTGCCTCGTGGCACTTCAGGTCTTCTCCTGAAACTTATAGGGTCATTTCTGGTCCAGAAAAAATCGTCAAAAAATTTCGTAGCGTTTGGACTCCGTTTGGTGTTGATTTTCTGAAAAGCCAAAAACAAGCAAAACAGCAACAATTGGCACTGGGCACTAGGTTAATAGGTTAGTCCCAAAAATGATATATAATTATATAATAAACATCCAAGATTGGTACTATAATAGCATGGAACAATCAAAAATTATAGATACGTTGGAGACATGTCAACCAAGCTTAATTCCTTCTCGTCCTTGAGTAGGTAAATGATAAAAACAGAATTTTTTATGTGTAATGCTACCTATCATATTCATCATGTAATCTCTTTTATGGCATGAATATTAAGATCCAAATGTTTCAAAGAAATAGTCTATAATTTGGCATAAAGACGCCAATACTCAGGCGTACCAACAAACAATCATGCCCTTCAAAATATCAATGCTAAAGAATGTTATCCCTACAAAATCATATAGCCTTGTCATGCTCCATCTTCTTAACACAAAATATGAATCATGCACTACCCCGGTGTCCGCCAAGCAATTGGTTCACACTTTTAAACGTGCTTCAGCATTTTCAACTCTCACGCAATACATGAGCGCAAGCCATGGATATAGCACTACGGGTGGAATAGAGTACAGCGGTAGAGATAATATGGAGAAGACAAAAAAGGAGAAAGTCTCACGTCGATGAGGCTAATCAACAGGCTATGGAGATGCCCATCAATTGATGTCAATGCAAGGGGTAGGGAATGCCATGCAACGGATGCACTAAGAGCTATAAGTGTATGAAAGCTCAAAAAAAAGAAAACTAAGTGGGTGTGCATCCAACTTGCTAGCTCATGAAGACCTCGGGCATTTGAGGAAGCCCGTTATTGGAATATACAAGCCAAGTTCTACAATGAAATATTCCAACTAATTATATGAAAATTAAAGCATAGGAAATTCTCAATACGAAAAATATGGTGCTACTTTGAAGCACAAGTGTGGAAAGGATAGTAACATTACCCCTTCTATCTTTTTCTCTCACTTTTTTTCTTTCTCTTTTTTGGGCTCTTTTGGCTTCTTTTTTCTTGGGCAATTTTTGGCCTTCTTTTATTTCCTCACTCGGGACAATGCTCTAATAATGAATAATGATGATCATCACACTACTTACAAGTCAAAATTACAACTCAATACTAGAACAAAATATGACTCTATGTGAATGCCTGATGACCCACAAGTATAGACGATCAATCATAGTCCTTTCGATAAGTAAGAGTGTCGAACCCAACGAGGAGCAGAAGGAAATGACAAGTGGTTTTCAGTAAGGTAATGTATGCAAGCACTGAAATTGTAAGTAGCGAGTAGTTTGATAGCAAGATAATTTTCTAACGAGCAAGTAATGATAATAGTAAAAAAAGTGCAGCAAGGTAGCCCAATCCTTTCGAGGCAAAGGACAGGCCAAAACGGTCTCTTATGATAAGCAAAGTGTTCTTGAGGGTACACGGGAATTTCATCCAGTCACTTTCACCATGTTGGTTTGATTTGTGTTCGCTACTTTGATAATTTGATATGTGGGTGGATCGGTGCTTAGGTGTTGTTCTTACTTGAACAAACCTCCTACTTATGATTAACCCCCTCGCAAGCATCCGCAACTATGAGAAAAGTATTAAGAATAAATTCTAACCATAGCATTAAACTTTTGGATCCAATCGGTCCCTTACGGAATATCGCATAAACTAGGGTTTAAGCTTCTGTCACTATCGCAACCCATCATCTAATAACTACTCCACAATGCATTCCCTTAGGCCCAAATATGGTGAAGTGTCCTGTAGTCGATGTTCACATGACACCACTAAGGGAATCACAACATACATACCATCCAAATATCGAACACATATCAAATTCACATGATTACTTGCAACAAGATTTCTCCCGTGGCCTCAAGAACAAAAGTAACTACTCACAAATGATAATCATGATCAAGATCGTAGGGGTATTAAATAGCATATTGGATCTGAACATATAATCTTAGACCAAATAAATCATATAGTAGTCAACTACAAGATGTAATCAACACTACTAGTCACCCACAAGTACCAATCTATAGTTCCGGTACAAAGATTGAACACAAGAGATGAACTAGGGTTCGAGAGGAGATGGTGTTGTTGAAGATGTTGATGGAGATTGCCCTCCCCAAGATGGGAGAGTTGTTAGTGATGATGATGACGATGATTTCCCCCTCCGGGAGGGAAGTTCCCCGGCGGAAGCGCTCCGCTGGAGGGCAAAAGTGCTCCTGCCCAAGTTCCGCCTCGGGACGGTGGCACTTCCTCCCGAAAGTCCTCTCCTTATTTCTTCTAGGTAAAAATGACTTATATACCAGAAGATGGGCACGGGAGGTGGGCTGGGCTGAGCACAACCCACCAGGGCGCGCCTGGGGCCTGGCGCGCCCTGGTGTCTTGTGCTTACCGGGTGGCCCCCCTCCGGTAGTTATTTGCTCCAACATTTCTTATTTATTCCATGAAAATTCCTCGTGAAGTTTCAGCCCATTTGGAATTGTGCAGAATAGGTAGCCTGACGTAGCTTTTTCAGGTCCAGATTTCCAGCTGCTGAAATTCTCCCTCTTTGTGTGTACCTTGCAAATTATGAGAGAAAAGGCATTAGAATTACTCCAAAAAGCATTATTTTGCATAAAAACATTATAAATAATAGTAGGTAAATATGATGCAAAATGGACGTATCAACTCCCCCAAGCTTAGACCTCGCTTGTCCTCAAGCGAAAACCAAAATCGAAAAACATGTCCACATGCTTAGAGAGACATGTGTCAATAAAATAAAATACAGACATAGAAGCATTATGTGAATTATTATAACAGCATCAAACTTTAGCATAGAACTTTTATCATATACTTCTCATGAATAAGTAACAATTCATCACAACATCGAAGTATAAAGCATAAACTCTATTGGAAACCAACAAACTATGTTCTCAGTCAACTTTGCAACTACAATTCATCATCTCTTCAGGTAGGGTTGCGTATCGGAACCATTAGGCAAGTCCACATACTCAACCATCATATAGTCTTCTATGATTTCTAACACTCGCCACATACACATGAGCAAAACGTTTCAACCGGACACATAGAAAGATAGGGGCTTATAGTTCCATCTCCCAACGTATTCACCTCAAGGGTGATGTCAACAATAATAACTCATGCTACCCATATCCAACTGGATATATGTGCCTAGATCTTTCCTCACCACATGATGCTTGCCAAACGAGAAAAATAAAATGGAATAGAGAGAAAAACTTTGAATCTTGCATGAAAGTAAATACATAAAAGTAAAAGATAGGCCCTTCGTAGAGGGAAGTAGAGGTTACCATGCGCTTTTTGTTTGTATGCTCAATCCCTTAGTGCAAAAGAATGTCATGTTATATTGTCCCTTGTGATAGCAACCTTTATTATGCAGTCTATCGCTTTTATTCTTTGCCATCACAAGTTCGTATAACGCTCAATTTTCTCTTACACTAAATGATCTAACACTTTTAGAAGCAAATTTTATTGCCTTATTGCACTGATGACAACTTACTTGAAGGATCTTACTCAATCCTTAGGTAGGTATGGTGGACTCTTGAAAATAAGATTTGGGTTTAAGGGTTTTGGATGCACAAGTAGTATCTCTACTTGGTGCGGAATTTTTGGCTAGCAAAGATGGGGGCAAGCACCACATGTTGAAGGATCTATGACAATATAACTTCTATGTGGATATGAACAAACATAAATCATTAGGTTGTCTTCCTTGTCCAATGTCAACAGTTTTGGCATATAATATTTTGATGGGGGCTCACAATCACAAAAGATTTCCAAGATAGTATATTTGCATGTGAATCTTCTCTTCCCTTATTAATTCTTTCATGAATTGCATCATTAACCAATGCTATGTTTGTCAATCTCCAATAAAATTTTCTACTTATACTTTTCCTTATGTGGTGTCATTACTTACCATAATATTAGCATATGATCTTTTTCATTTATTTCCTTTCTTTTTATTGAACATGAAAGTAAAGAAAGAAAAACTCAAACTAAACTTTATTATATATCTCACACACGATTACAAAGATAGATCACTAAGCAAACTCTCGAAAAGAAAGGATCGTACTAAACTTTTATTCATCTAAAGCAAAAGATAACTATGGATCGAACTAAGATAAGTAAAGGCAAAAGATAATGGAGGTGATACGATACTGTGGCACCTCCCCCAAGCTTGGCGCAAGCCAAGGGGAGTGCCCATACCTGATACTCAATTTTCTTTTGGTGATGAAGAAGGAGGTGATGGTGATGAAGTGGAGGGTTTGTCTTTCTTCCTTAGCTTACGCTTGAGGATGGAATTCTCCTCCTTTAAATCACCGATCTCCTGCTCGAGCTCCAATACCTTTTTGCATAAATCTTTCTTGTTTTCCTGCAAAAGACGATAGGGATAAACTGGATCTTAGGCTTCTTTGCTTTGTTGGGAAGACTTGACTTCTTAAATTCAACGTGCATATCCCCAGGTTGAGGCAAATGGGCTTCATCCTTGTCTGAGCTCGTCTCCTCCTCCCTTTTTGGCTCATAGTATTCTTCCTCCTCCGAAGTCCAGCTATAGTGCTCCACATCCCCATAAACCTTAGGGTTTACGATATAATCAGCAACATAGCTCTCACCCTCCGAGTCTTGGGATGACATATTTTCAGATCTGTTAGGAAAATAGCGAGAAAATACAATAGAAGATTTCTCTGCAATACGGTGGTCAATAGGTTCGGGGGGTATATAGATATTTTTTATCTTGGAAAACAAGCAAACGGAAGAAAAACGGAGTCCGAAAGGTACCCGAGGTGGGCACAACCCACCTGGGCGCACCGTGGTGTCTTGTGCCCACCAGGGTCACCTTCCTGGTAGTTTCTTATTTACCTAATTTTTAAATATTCCAATACAGACAAAAAATATTTTTACAGATTTTTCGGAGTCCGTTTACTTACCGTATCACGTACCTCCTCTTTTTAATGATTCTGGAGTGTTCCGGAAGGTTTCTTTTATGTGCTCTTCCAGTGTCATAGTTTGGATAATATTGCTTTCAACATTAATGGGCGTACCTGAGATATAATGTTTTATTCGTTTCCCATTAACAACCTTCAGGTTAGTACCTTCGGCATTATTTATTTTGATGGCTCCAGATTGATAAACCTCCTTGATAACATAGGGTCCTTCCCATTTGGAGAGGAGTTTTCCCTCCAGATTGATAAACCTCCTTGATAACATAGGGTCCTTCCCATTTGGAGAGGAGTTTTCCTGCAAAGAATCTGAAACAAGAGTTGTACAGAAGAACATATTCTCCAACTTTGAACTCACGCTTTTGGATTCTTTTATTATGCCATCTTTTAACTTTTTCTTTAAATAACTTGGCATTTTCATAAGCTTGGGTTCTCCATTCATCTAGTGAGCTAATATCAAATAACCTCTTTTCACCGGTAAGTTTGAAATCATAGTTGAGTTCTTTAATTGCTCAATATGCTTTATGTTCTAACTCAAGAGGCAAATGACAAGCTTTTCCATAAACCATTTTATAAGGAGACATACCCATAGGATTTTTATATGTTGTTCTATAAGCCCAAAGTGCATCATCTAATTTCTTAGACCAATTCTTCCATGACCTATTGATAGTATTTTGCAAAATTAGTTTTATTTCTCTATTGCTAAGTTCAACTTGACCACTAGACTAAGGATGATAGGGTGATGCAATTCTATGGTTAACATCATACTTGGCAAGAATTTTATGAAAAGCACCATGAATAAAGTGTGAAACACCATCAGTCATTAAATATCTAGGGACTCCAAACCTTGGAAAAATAACTTCCTTAAGCATTTTGATAGAGGTGTTGTGATAAGCACTACTAGTTGGAATAACTTCTACCCACTTAGTAACATAATCAACAGCAACCAAAATATGTGTATACCCATTAGAGGAAGGAAAAGGTCCCATGTAATCAAAACCCCAAACATCAAATGGTTCAACAACAAGAGAATAATTCATAGGCATTTCTTGATGCTTACCGATATTACCTATTCTTTGACATTCATCACAAGATGAGACAAACTTACGAGCATCATTGAAGAGAGTTGGCCAATAAAATCCATATTGTAATACCTTGTGAGCAGTTCTGTCTGCCGCATGATGTCCTCCATAAGCTTTGAAGTGACATTTCCGTAGGATTTGTCCCTATTCATGCTCAGGTACACAATGTCTAATAATACCATCTACTCCTTTATAAAGATGTGGGCCATCCCAAAAGTAATGTCTTAAATCATAGAAGAATTTTTTTTTCTTTTGTTGATATGTAAAGCTAGGTAGTATGTATTTAGAAACAATATAATTAGCATAGTCAGCATACCAAGGTGTACTATTAGAAACATTTATTGCAGCTAATTGCTCATCAGGAAAACTATCATTAATAGGTTGTGGGCCATCAAGATTATTTTCAAGCCTAGAAAAGTTATCAGCCACGGGGTTCTCCGCTCCTTTTCTATCAGTGATATGCAAATCAAATTCTTATAGCAAGAGAACCCACCTATTGAGTCTAGGTTTGGCATCTTTCTTTTCCATAAGATATTTTATAGCAGCATGATCACTGTGAACAATAATTTTAGAATCAACAATGTAAGATCTAAATTTATCACAAGCAAATACCACTGCTAAGAATTCTTTTTCAGTAGTAGCATAATTTCGTTGAGCATTGTCTAGATTTTTACTAGCATAATGAATAACATTCAGTTTCTTATCAACTCTTTGTCCTAGAATAGCACTGAGGGAGTCCAGGATTATGGGGTCCTCGGGCGTCCGGGCTATGTGATATGGGCCGGACTAATGGGCCGTGGAGATACAAGATGGAAGACTTTCACCGTGTCCGGATGGGACTCTCCTTGGCGTGGAAGGCAAGCTTAGCGTGCGGATATGAAGATTCCTTTCTTTGTAAACCGATTCTGTACAAACCCTAGCCCCCTCTGGTATCTATATAAACCGGAGGGTTTAGTCCGTAGAGGCAATAATGATCATATAGGCTGGACATCTAGGGTTTAGCCAGTATGATCTCATGGTAGATCAACTCTTGTAACCACTATAATCATCAAAGTCAATCAAGAAGGACATAGGGTATTACCTCCATCAAGAGGGCCCGAACCTGGGTAAACATCGTGTTCCCTGTCTTCTATTACCTTCGATCCTTAGATGCACAGTTTGGGACCCCCTACCCGAGATCCGCCGGTTTTGACACCGACATTGGTGCTTTCATTGAGAGTTCCACTGTGTTGTCGTCAAAAGGCTCGATGGCTCCATCAATCATCTACAACAACGCTGCCACGAAGGAGACCTTTCTCCCTGACCAGATCTTTGTATTCGGCGGCTTCGCACTGCGGGCCAACTCGGTTGGCCATCTGGAGCAGATCGACAGCTGCGCCCCTGGTCACCAGATAAGTTTTGGAAATCTGAACTATGTCACTGATATCCGAGGAGACTTGATCTTCCAAGGGTTCGCGGCCTCAACTACCGCTCTGACCTTAGATCCGTAGCGCGTCATCAGGTCCGAAGACGGGAGTCTAGAGCCAGCCGGACTTTCTGCAGCCTTAGACCTGAACACCGGAAAACCAGAGAGAATAGCGTCTCCGGCAATCATTGCAAGGCCGGACTCCTCTTCGGACACTAATTCCGAACTCTGGAGATCCATGTCATGCGAGCTCGGCCTAGAAACCTCCAACCCTGTCCAAACCTCGCTCTTAAATGAGGCTCTGGACTTTATGCGATCCCTCGTCATCATAGAGGAACCGCTTATGAATCACGCCCAGCCTGGACTAGGGGCTGGAAATAGGGAGTTTTACTTCCCACCCACCACCCACTTCATAGCCACTGTCGAGGACCTAACCGACATGCTTGATTATGCCTCCGAAGACATCGAAGGTATGGATGACGATGCCAGAGAGGAGCAGGCCCAAAACCCGTCGATCATCGGACGCTGGACGTCCACCTCCTCGTATGACGTATACTTGGTGGATACACCAAAAGACGGCGACGGTCACGATGGGAAAAACCCAGTCGAGGATGAACCTCCTAAGATACTGCCGAAGCATCGACGTCAGTGGCGCCGCTCTAAATCGCGTCGCGGTAAGAACAGCAATACCGGCACCGAAGACAATGATACTCTGGAGAACGCGAAGACCAAGAAGACCCAATCGAACCAACATCCGATTAGGATGATCGGGAGGACGGGCAAGTTGACCCTGACGAACAAACATGGAACAATGACTCGGAGGACAACAACTATCTGCCACTCTCCGAAGACGACGTAAGCCTTAGCGACAAAGATTTTATCATACCAGAGGAACCCCTCGAACAAGAGCGCTTCAAGCACTGGCTAATAGCCATGGCAAGAAGCCTAAAAAAGAAACAGCAAAAGCTTCAAGCCGACGAAGATCTGCTCAATGACAGATGGACGAACGTCATGGCAGCCGAAGAATACGGCCTTGAACGCCCAGCAAAGAGTTACCGAAAGCGTAAGCTGCTACCCCAATTCGACGATGAGGCGTTGGAGCCCATACCACCTATGCGTAATGCACTGACGGACCCGATAGACCACCATGTGGCCGGGACAAAACGGCAACTCAAGCCGAGCACCAGCCCGCACCACCTCGCCGTAAAAGCGGAGAAACAACAGCTCGAGGATACACATACGACCTACGACAGGACCTGGAAAATAGAGCGGGTCAGACCAAGTCAATCTACGGATCGCGGGGGCGTGCTCCGGCACGAGAGGAGGGCTATCAAGCCTGGTGCGATAAGCATAACCAACCCCGGGCTGAAAACCGCATATGGACTCCATCCGAATTGCGTCGTGACATGGCCCAGTACAGAGGTGCCGCACACCCCCTATGCTTCACCGATGAGTAATGGAGCACGAGTTCCCTGAAGGGTTTAAACCCGTGAACATCGAATCATACGACGGCACAACAGATCCCGCAGTATGGATTGAAGATTTTCTTCTCCACATTCACATGGCTCGCGGTGATGATCTGCACGCCATCAAATACCTTCCCCTAAAACTTAAGGGGCCAGCTAGGCACTGGTTAAACAACCTCCCAGAAAACTCTATTGGAAGCTGGGAAGACTTGGAAGATGCCTTTAGAGACAACTTCCAAGGCACTTATGTCCGGCCTCCGGACGCTGATGACCTCAGTCATATAGTCCAACAGCCCGGAGAGTCGGCCCGGAAATTCTGGACTAGGCTCCTAATTAAAAATAACCATATTGTCGACTGTCCGGACGATGAAGCCCTAGCGGCCTTCAAACATAGCATCCACGATGAATGGCTCGCCCGACACCTCGGCTAAGAAAAGCCGAAGTCCATGACAGCCCTTACAGCACTAATGACCCACTTCTGCGCGGACGAGGATAGCTGGCTACCCCGTAGCGTTAACAATTCCAGCGACCCTGGCACTTCCGAAGCCCGAAACGGCAATGGAAGGCCCCGACGCAACAAACATAAGCGTCAGAGCGACAATGATGATATAGAGAATACGGCAGTCAACGCCAGATTCAGCGGCTCCAAATCCAGTCAACAGAAGAAGTCATCAAACAAAACAAAGATGGTTCATCAAGCCTGGACAGAATACTTGATCGACCCTGCTAGATCCACGGCACTCCTAACAAGCCTGCCAACCACACCAACAGAAGTTGTTGGGTCTTCAAACAGGCCGGCAAGTTAAACGCCGAACACAAGGAGAAAGGGTCACCCAGTGAGGATGATGACGAGGAACCTCACGCACTGAAAACAGAGAGACAGAAGAAATTTCCCCCCGAAGTCAAAACGGTAAATATGATATATGTCACCCATATCCCAAAGAGGGAGCGCAAGCGCGCGCTAAGGGACCTCTACGCGATAGAGCCAGTCGCCCCAAAATTCAACCCATGGTCAGCCTATCTGATCACCTTCGATCGCAGGGATCATCCGACCAGTATCCGTCATGGAGGTTCAGCTGCATTAGTCCTTGATCCAATCATCGATGGATTCCACCTTACGCGAGTCCTCATGGACGGTGGCAGCAGCCTTAATCTCCTCTATCAGGACACAGTCCGCAAGATGGGTGTTAATCCGTCAGGAATCAAGCCCACTAAAACTACCTTTAAAGGAGTGATACCCGTTGTAGAGGCCCGCTACATGGGCTCAATCACATTGGAAGTGGTCTTTGGCTCGCCGGACAACTTCCGTAGCAAAGAGTTGATCTTCGATCCCGTCCCCTTCCGTAGTTGCTACCATGCACTGCTCGGACGAACCGCGTTTGCTCGCTTCAATGCGGTCCCGCACTATGCCTATCTCAAACTCAAGATGCCCGGACCACGTGGTGTTATCACAGTGAATGGAAATATGGAACTCCCTTTGCACAGAGGAGCACACCGCGGCCCTGGCAGCGGAAGTACAGGGTGGCCTCATCAAGCCAACCATTACGTCCGTGGCCAAGTCCTCAGACACTGTCAAAATGAGTCCGGACTACCCCACTGTACGACAGTCCAGCTCGTTAGGAGCTCGATTAGCAATTCGGCCTCCATCTCATCCCCTACCGAATTGTGGCATATGTACCACGCATACATAATTACGCACTAAAAATACCATGGGAAAGGATGGAGGCATAATAAGGACAATGTCTGCAATACGGCTAGACCCTATTAGGACACTTACATTTCCTTTTTCTTTCCTTTTTATTTTTCCAGGTTGCTTACAACCCACACCACCCTTTCGAAGATGCCAAAGCCTCTTTATTTGGCCTATTATGAAAACGCCGATCGATGTTCCTCCTGAAGGACAATATAACAAGGAGACAAGAAGCATAGACGCGTGCCAGAGTACCTAACGGATCTCTAAAGATCACCTCGTCCGCTTTCAGGACGCATGCACAACTTCCCCTTGTGTTCGGCATGTAAAATAGCCTTGTTGCTTATTGCATCATTTGTATCAATACGTTTTGACGTATCAATCAGACTACAATGGAAACAGTTTTTAGCCCAAAACCTACATGGCGTTGGCTTATCTTCAACATGTGTTTCCTTGTTTCTGTCTGATTGTAATGTACACCTTGGTATGACCTAAATCGTCAGGGGCTCTATTAAGTCGCGTACATCTTTTAAATACTAAAACAAAGTCCGAACACTTTCACAAGTGCAATTCGGCATCCCAAATATAGCATTATATGCATTGGCTCCGAATCATGTCTTTGGTCAATAGTTGGGTTACCCGGCTCCTGTGCTTGCTACCTTACGTTCCGTCTGATCGGCTAGGGTAGTAAAGGGAGAACTACTGCAATTGTGTTTCTGGTTTACTCGGACAAACACCTCAGTAAAGAAAGCCGAAAACTGACTGTTATGATGCGGTGAGAGCTGGTCGGCTATTCGGTGACTAAGTATAAATCTCTTGCGATTTTTTCTGCATTATGTGATAGGCCGGCCTCCACCCAGCTGGGCATTCACAGCACCCAAGTTCGGATAATCGAACAATACTAGGGGCTACGCCGTCACTCCCATTACAAAACTCCTATGGCTTAGTGAGGGCAATAAAGCCGTATAGTCTGATTGCCTGGTTCGCCGCACTAACACCTCCTTCACGGACCAGTACATTGGGTCAAGTGTGTTTAAGTGTTATCCCAAACACCCCCGTACTATTAAGTCGGGGATGAAGCCGGCAACTGGCCAACTCTCAAATATCGTAAACAGTCACACATGAGGAGATATTTTAAAGTATAATAAGCAACATATCATGCATAAGCTTTGTTTCATGATACAGGAGTAGACAACACAGATACATTCATTCAAATATGATGTCCTTCAAACATTGGCCTTCTACAATGCGGGATCCTTTCAGGACATCATCAAAGTACAGCTCCGGCGTGCGGTGCTCTTTGCCAGCGGGAGGTCCCTCGGTTGCAAGCTTGACGGCGTCCATCTTTGCCATTGCACCTTGACATGGGCAAAGGCCATCCGCGCACCTCCAATACAGACCGACCGCTTCACGGCATCAAGCCGAGGGCAGGCGCTGACCAGCCGCTTGACGAGACCGAAGTAGCTACTGGGCATGGGTTCGGCGGGCCAAAGACGGATTATCAAATCCCTCATGGCCAATTCAGCCACCCTGTTCAGTTCGGTCCATTGCTTTAGTTGATCGCTGAGGGGCACAATATGCTCTAGCGCAAGGTACTGCGACCAGAACAGCTTCTCCATTGAGCTTCCCTCTTCGGCCCGAAAGAACTCCGCGGCATCAGCAACACTTTGGCGTAGGTCCGCAAACACTCCTGGAGAACTCCAAATCCGGGTTAGAAAGATATATTTTTTCTTCACAAATTTGCTCTGCATGTTACAGGCCTTACCCTCCGCAATTTGCTTTGCCTCTTGGATCTCCTAGATGGCGCTTTGGGCATCGGCCTGTGCTTCCTGTGCCCTTTGGAGTGCCTTAGCGAGTTCAGAGTTCTGCTCTGAACTCTTGCACTCTAAGGACTCGTATTTTCCTATGGCATCTTTGAGCTCTTGCTGAACTTCCTCCACACACGATTCATGTCTAAGGTGGGAGGCTCGTTCCTCCTCCGCCTCCTCCTTGGCCTCAGCCAGCGCACTCTTGAGGGCCTCGACCTCAGACGTTTCAGCTGCAAACATAATTATAAAACTCATTTGACATACTACATCATAGTTGGCATCGTTTCAAACATGCTCCAGTATTATATACCTTGCTTTTCTTCTAACTTCCGCCTTAGCTCGGATGCTTCGGTGGCATGGGCAGCTGGCGCCTGCTTCGCAGCCTGCTTGTTCAAACAGATATGTGCGTTAGTATCCTGCATGAGTTATTATATCCTATGTTCGGTTTTATTTCCGAACACCGAACAGAGTCTCAGGGGCTACTATCTATACACAGGTTTATATAGCTAAAAAGACACTGTAAGGCACATACCTCAAAGCCTCTTAAAAGGCTAGTGTAGGCTTCGCTCAGTCCGCTTTTCACGGACTGAACATTTTCAATCACCGTACCCATAAGGGTATGATGTTCTTCCACAATGAAGGCGCCCTGAAGCGCTCTCATCAGAGTGTCCGGCGCCTCCGCATTGATAGAGGATGACGGTGTTGTAGGCGCGCCCCCTTCCGGTAAAGAGGGTTGCTCCTCTATCTCCGGAACCATGTGGGTTTCCGGAATGACATTTGGTTGGGGGCCAAACTGGACATGGCCCCCGTCTCCAGTCTCCATGGGGGTTGGCTCCCCCATGTTCTCGACAGCCAAGGTATCACCCTTCAGCACCGTCTTGGAAGCCTCCGGTACCTCTCCCTGTTCTGGAAGGGTCCTTTGGGAGGACACTTCAGTGTTATCCGCGGCAGTGGGGAGGAAGCTGGTGGAGGCGAATCGCTCTCCGTCATGTTCAGACCCAGCGAATTCCCGGAAGAGGAGGATCGTTGGGGGAGGACCTTAACTGGATTGCAGCATACAATTTAAATGCATTACAACCATAACCAGAGAAGCCGGACATATATATACCTTTGAGTACTTACGATCCGGCCAGGGGCTTCGGCCTGGGGCACCACTTGTTGGCGTCCGATTCGGAGTCATCCGCAAGGTACATCATCCCTTTCTTGGGCGCCTCCACCTCTAGATCGGTGGAGGCTGCCCTTTTCTTATTCTCCCCTTAGGGGGGAGTTGCTCTCTTCCTCCTCCTCTTCCTATTTGTCAGGGGAGGAGGGAGTTTCGGTGTCTTCAGTCACTACGTCCGAGGCACCTTTACAGTGGAGGCCACTCTTGGCCTCCTTGCCCTTCTCCTTGGCCTTCTTTTCCGGCGCCTGGTACGGCGCCGGGACTAGCATCCTCGTCAACAGAGGGATAGCTTCATCTTCGGGCAGCGGAGCCGGATAGTGAATCCGTTCCACTTTCTTTGTCCAACCCTGCAAAAGAAAATGGAGAGTTTAGTGTACTCCTTGGATTTGCAAAGTAATGTTATCACAAAACTTACAGGGGTCGCGGCGTTGGTGTTGTCGTAGCCGAGGTCTTCGGTTGTCTCCGGCTATGACTTCTGGTTCTTGAAGAGCAGCTTCCACATGTCTTCGTGCTTCGTGCCGAAGAACCGCTGCAGGGTTCGGGGACCGGCTGGGTTGAACTTCCACATGGGCTCTTGACGCATCTGACAGGGGAGAATCCGGCGGAAGAGCATCACCTGGATCATGCTGGCGAGGCTGGTATTTTTATCTACCATGCTCTTGATGCGCTTCTCCAACATCATTACCTCGTCATACGACGCCTAGTCCAGGCCCTTGTTGAGCCAGGATGTCAGCCGCATTGGGGGTCCGGACTTGAACTCCGTAGGAGCAGCCCATGGGGAGTCGCGGGGCTCTGTGACATAGAACCACCCCTGCTGGCATCCCTTCACGGTCTCCACGAAGGTGCCCTCGGGCCAAGTGACATTGGGAAGTTTGCTCACCATAGCGCCACCGCAATCTGCATGCTGGCCGTCCACCACTTTCGGTTTCACATTGAAAACCTTGAGCCATAGGCCAAAGTGGGGGGAAATGCAGAGGAATGCCTTGCATACAATGATAAATGCCGAAATATTGAGGAAAGAATTCGGGGCTAGATCGTGGAAATCTAGCCCGTAGTAAAACATGAGGCCACAGACAAAAGGATGAAGGGGAAACCCTAGTCCACGAATAAAATGAGGGATAAACACTACCCTCTCACCGGGCTTTGGAGTGGGGATGATCTGCTTTTTGGCTGGGAGCCGGTGGGCATCTCCATGGCCAGATAGCCTGCTTCCCGGAGTTCCTTGATGTTTTTCTCCATGACAGAGGAAGCCATCCACTTCCCCTGCGCTCCGGATCCGGACATGGCTGGATTGAAGCTTGGGCGCTGGAGCTTGTGGGCGGATGGGCTAAGGAAGGGGAAGGCGTGGGGTAAAAGGGGGGAATCTTATCTCCTTATAAAGGCAGTGAATATTATGCGTCCCCCATGAGCCTTAAAGCTCGCCTATTTCCAAGGGGTCGTGCGAAACGACACGGTTGGGTTTCCCAAACCCGTATTGATGAGAATCTCGTAATAAGGGGGCACGATCTCTACTTTGACAAGACGTGTCGTCGGCGGTTGCGTCTCGAAACGCGAAACGGGAGGTCGAAGAACGGTTTGAAATAATAAAATGGCCGGACGTAACGTCTCGCCAGTAAAATCTTCAGAGGACAGAACTTATCCGTATTCTGCCCTTGTGATTCGGAGGTATGACTGTTGTACAGAGCCGGATAAAGTACTGACGATCAACTACTTTGAAGTATTCGGAGGAGGAACCGGCCTTGCAATGTCGAAGACAATCTGCGCGCCGGACACATCGACATTGAAGACTGGTTCAGGGGCTACTGAGGGAGTCCAGGATTATTATTATTTTTTGACAGAAAGACTGTAAGGGAACCCCTTATAGTATAATTGGTGCAACAAACCCAAATTGCAAGTACCATGCCTTGAACCTGGGTGGGTGGGAAGGCATCAGCCCCTTCCCACCACTAGGATATGCCTTAGTCTGTGAGTCCATGATTATGAGGTCCTCGGGCGTCCGGGCTATGTGATATGGGCTGGACTAATGGGTCGTGGAGATACAAGACAGAAGACTTTCCCCGTGTGTGGATGGGACTCTCCTTGGCGTGGAAGGCAAGCTTAGCGTGCGGATATGAAGATTCCTTTCTTGGTAAACCGACTATGTACAAACCCTAGCCCCCTCCGGTGTCTACATAAATCGGAGGGTTTAGTCCGTAGAGGCAATCATAATCATATAGGCTAGACATCTAGGGTTTAGCCATTACAATCTCGTGGTAGATCAACCCTTGTAACCACTATAATTATCAAAGTCAATCAAGCAGGACGTAGGGTATTACCTCCACCGAGAGGGCCCGAACCTGGGTAAACATCATGTCCCCTATCTCTTGTTACCTTTGATCCTTAGACGCACAGTTCAGGACCCCCTACCCGAGATCTGCCGGTTTTGACACCGACAAGCACCAACATCATAATCACTAGCATCACACATAATTTCAAAAGGCAAGTTCTAATCAGGTGGTTGAATAATAGGTGCAGAAATTAAGGCTTTCTTGAGTGTTTCAAAGGCTTCTAAACAATCATCATAAAAAACAAACGGAATATCCTTTTGCAAGAGATTTGTAAGAGGCCGAGAAACTTTAGAGAAGTCTTTAATAAACCTCCTATAGAAACCAGCATGACCGAGGAAACTACAAATACCTTTGATAACTTTAGGACGTGGCATTTTCTCAATTACGTCAGCCATAGCTTTGTCCACCTCAGTACCTATTTCAAAAAATTTATGGCCCAAAGCAATACCTTCGTTAACCATAAAGTGGCACTTCTCCCAATTCAAGACAAGATTTGTTTGCTCGCATCTCTGCAAGACTCGATCAAGATTGCTCAAACAATCATCAAAAGACTTCCCATAAACAAAAAAGTCATCGATGAAAACATCAACAATCTTTTCACAAAAGTTAGAGAATATAGCAGTCATACATCTTTGAAAGGTAGTAGGTGCATTGGATAAACCAAAAGGCATATGTCTATAAGCATAAGTTCCAAAAGGGCAAGTAAAAGTGGTCTTTTCTTGATCAGGTGGAGAAATAGGTATTTGTGAAAAACCAGAATATCCATCAAGGAAGCAAAAAATGTGTGTGCTTAGATAATCTTTCTAGCATTTGATCAATAAAAGGCAGAGGGTAATGATCTTTTCTAGTTGCTTTGTTTAATTTTCTAAAATCAATTACCAATCTATATCCTGTAGCAATTCTTTGTGGAATAAGTTCATTCTTATCATTAGGAACAATAGTAATACCTCCTTTCTTAGGGACACAATGAACAGGACTTACCCATCTACTATCAGCTATAGGATAGATTATACCTGCTTCCAGAAGTTTTAATATTTCCGTTCTTACCACTTCTTTCATTTTTGGATTTAATCGACGTTGGTGATCAACAACAGGTTTAGCATCAGGTTTCATATTAATCTTGTGCTAACAGAGCATGGGACTAATGCCCTTAAGATCATCAAGAGTATATCCAATAGCAGCTTGGTGCTTCCTTAGAACTTTCAATAATCTTGCTTCTCCATGTTCTAAAAGGTTAGCACTAACAATATCAGGATATATTTTCTTCTCGTCAAGATAATCATACTTCAAGGTGTCTGGCAATTGTTTTAATTCAAACAAAGGATCACCTTTAGGTGGAGGAGGATCTCCTAGAGTTTCAATAGGCAAATTGTGTTTAAGCAGAGGACGTTGTTCAAAGAAAATCTTATCTATTTCATTTCTTTCACGCATATGCATATCATTTTCATGGTATAACAAATATTGTTCTAAAGGATCAGTAGGAGGTACAACAATAGAAGCAAGACCAATAATTTAATCCTCACTAGGCAATTCTATTTTATGAGGTTTTCTGTTAAACTTGGATAAATTGAATTCATGAGACTCATCACCAAAACTAACACCGACAGTTTGTTTCTCACAATCTATTTTGGCACTAATGGTGTTCAAGAAAGGTCTACCAAATAAAATGGGACAAAATTCATCTTGTGGGGAACCAAGAACAAGAAAATCAGTAGGGTATTTTAATCTCCCACACAAGACTTCAACATGTCTAACAATCCCAAGTGGTCTGATGGTGTCTCTATTAACAAGTTTAATAGTAACATCTATGTCTTCTATTTCAGCAGGTGCTATGTCATTCATAATTTCTTGATATAAGGTAAAAGGAATAGCACTCACGCTAGCACCTATGTCGCATAAACCATGATAACATTGATCTCCTATTTTAACTAAGACAACAAGCATGCCAACAACAGGTCTATGTTTATCTTTTTCACCGAGTTTGGCAATTCTAGCATCTTCATCATAGAAGTAAATAACATGTCCGTCTATATTTTCAACCAGCGGATCCTTAACCATAGCAACACTAGGTTCTACCTTGATTTTTATCTGGTTTAGGTGCTCTAATATAAATTTTATTGTACACAGTTGAAACTTTAGCATGTTCCTTTATCCTAACAGGGAAATGTGGTTTTTCAATATAAGTAGTAGGAACAACTGGATCAAAATTATAGATAATAGTTTCATCTTTAGCTACTACTTGTTCTTTAATTTCTTCTTTAATAGGTGGGTGATATTTGAACCAGTTCTCCTTAGGGAGATCAACATGAGTAGCAAAAGATTCACAAAAGGAAGCTACTATCTCAGAGTCAAGTCCATATTTAGTGCTAAACTTTTGAAAAGCATCGGTATTCATAAAAGATTTAACACAATCAAACTTAAGCTTAATACCTGAATCTTTACCTTCATTGTATTCCCAATCTTCAGAGTTGCATTTAATTCTTTCCAAAATATCCCACCGGAATTCAATAGTCTTCTTCATAAAGGAACCAGTACAAGAAGTATCAAGCATGGAACGATCATCATGAGAAAGCCGAGCATAAAAATTCTAAATGATAATTTCCTTTGAGATTTTATGATTGGGGCATGTATATAACATTGACTTAAGCCTCCCCCAATCTAGAGGGATACTTTCTCCTTCACGAGGCAAAAAATTATATATATATATATATATATATATATATATATATATATATATATATATATATATATATATATATATATAAACCCGATCACGATGAACTAGATGCATAGGATATTTTTTTGGTGAAACTCCAATTTCAATTGATTCCAATTCCAAGATCCAATATCATCGCATAGCCTCTATACCATGTCAATGCTTTTCCCTTCAAAGATAAATGGAAAACCTTCTTCTTTACTTCATCTCTGGGTAAACCTGCAAGCTTAAACAATCCACAAATTTCTTCCACATATATCAAGTGCATATCAGAGTGTTCGGTTCCATCTCCTGCATAAGGATTAGCTAGCAGTTGTTCTATCATACCCGAAGGAATTTCATATTCAATATTTTTAGTAGGTGCATTAGGTTGAGGAGTGACTAATTGTTGTTCCGGTTGAGGTGAAGATACCCCGAACAAACCCCTCAAAGGATTGTTTTCCATAGTAACAAGTAACAATAAATTCAGCACGTAGTAATTATTTTTCCTTAACAAGAGCGCTTCACTCCCCGGCAACGGCGCCAGAAAAGAGCCCTGATGACCCGCAAGTATAGGTGATCAATCGTAGTCCTTTAGATAAGTAAGAGTGTCAAACCCAACGAGGAGCAGAAGGAAATGACAAGTGGTTTTCAGCAAGGTAATGTCAGCAAGCCCTGAAATTGTAAGTAGCGGGTAGTTTGATAGCAAGAAAATTTGTAATGAGCAAGTAACGATAATAGTAACAAAAGTGCAGCAAGGTATCCCAATCCTTTTCAGGCAAATGACAGGCCAAAACGGTCTCTTATGATAAGCAAACTGTTCTTGAGGGTACACGGGAATTTCATCCAGTCACTTTCACCATGTTGGTTTGATTTGTGTTCGCTACTTTGATAATTTGATATGTGGGTGGATTGGTGCTTAGGTGTTGTTCTTAATTGAACAAACCCCCTACTTATGGTTAACGCCCTCGCAAGCATCCGCAGGTATGAGAAAAGTATTAAGAATAAATTCTATCCATGGCATTAAACTTTTGGATCCAATTGGTCCCTTACGGAATAGCTCATAAACTAGGGTTTAAGCTTCTGCCGCTCTCGCAACCCATCATCTAATAAATACCCCAAGAAGCATTCCCTTAGGCCCAAATGTGGTGAAGTGTCATGTAGTCGAAGTTTACATGACACCATTAAAGGAATCATAACATACATACCATCAAAATATCAAACACGTATCAAGTTGACATGATTACTTGCAACAAGATTTCTCCCATGACATCAAGAACAAAAGTAACTACTCACAAATGATAATCATGCTCAAGATCAGAGGGGTATTAAATATCATATTGGATCTTAACATATAATCTTCCACCAAATAAACCATATAGTAATCAACTACAAGATGTAATCAACACTACTAGTCACCCACAAGTACCAGTCTATAGTTCCGGTACAAAGATTAAACAGAAGAGATGAAGTAGGGTTTGAGAGGAGATGGTGTTGTTGAAGATGTTGATGGAGATTGCCCTCCCCAATATGGGAGAGTTGTTGGTGATAATGATGACGATGATTTCCCCCTCCAGGAGGGAAGTTCCCCCGGCGGAATCGCTCTGCCGGAGGGCAAAAGTGCTCCTGCCCAAGTTCCGCCTCAAGATGGCGGCGCTTCATCTTGAAAGTCCTCTCCTTATTTTCTCTAGGTCAAAATGACTTATATACCAGTAGATGGGCACCGTAGGTGGGCTAGGCTGAGCACAACCCACCATGGCACGCCTGGGGGGCCTGGCGTGCCTTGGTGTCTTGTGCTCAGTAGGTGCTCTTGGGGAACGCGGTAATTTCAAAAAAATTCCTACGCACACGCAAGATCATGGTGATGCATAGCAACGAGAGGGGTGAGTGTTGTCTATGTACCCTTGTAGACCGTAAGCGGAAGCGTTATGACAACGCGGTTGATGTAGTCGTACATCATCACAATCGACCGATCCTAGTACCGAAAGTACGGCACCACCGCGATCTGCCCATGTTCGGCTCGGTGACATCCCACAAACTCACGATCCAGCAGAGTACCGAGGGAGAGCTTTGTCATCACGACGGCGTGCTGACGGTGATGATGATGCTACCAGAACAGGGCTTCGCCTAAGCACCGCTACGATATGACCGAGGTGGATTATTGTAGAGGGGGGCACCGCGCACGGCTGGAAACAATCAACTTGTGTGTTCAAGGGTGCCCCCTTCCCCTGTATATAAAGGAGAAAGGGTGAAGGCCGCCCAGCCTTGGGGCGCGCCAAGGAGAGGGAGGAGTCCTCCTCCTAGTAGGAGTAGGACTCCCCCTTTCCTAGTCCAACTAGGAAGAAGGAGGGGGAAGGAAAGAGAGGGAGAGAGGGAGGGAAAGAGGGCCCCCCTCCTTGTCCAATTCGGACTCCCAAGGGGGGCACGCGGCCAGCCCTATGGCCCCTCATCTCTCTCTCACAAGGCCCATGTTGGCCCATTAGTTCCCCCGGGGGTTCCGATAACCCCCCGGCACTCCGATAATCATCCGATGACCCTCGGAACTCATCCGGTGTCCGAATATAGTCATCCAATATATCAATCTTCATGTCTCGACCATTTTGAGACTCCTCGTCATGGCTGTGATCACATTCGGGACTCCGAACTACCTTCAGTACATCAAAACACATAAACTCATAATATCGATCGTCACCGAATGTTAAGCGTGCGGACCCTACGGGTTCGAGAACTATGTAGACATGATCGAGACACGTCTCCAGTCAATAACCAATAGCGGAACTTGGATGCTCATATTGGCTCCCACATATTCTACGAAGATCTTTATAGGTCAAACCACATAACGATATTCGTTGCTCCCTTTGTCATCGGTATGTTACTTGCCCGGGATTCGATCATCGGTATCTCAATACCTAGTTCAATCTCGTTACCGGCAAGTCTCTTTACTCGTTCCGTAATGCATCATCCCGCAACTAACTCATTAGTCACATTGCTTGCAAGGCTTATATTGATGTGCATTACCGAGAGGGCCCAGAGATACCTCTCCGACAATCGGGGTGACAAATCCTAATCTCGATCTATGCCAACTCAACAAACACCATCAGAGACACCTGTAGAGCACCTTTATAATCACCCAGTTACGTTGTGACGTTTGGTAGCACACAAAGTGTTCCTCCGGTATTCGGGAGTTGCATGATCTCATAGTTATAGGAACATGTATAAGTTATGGAGAAAGCAATAGCAACAAACTAAATGATCATCGTGCTAAGCTAACAGAATGGGTTAAGTCAATCACATCATTCTCTAATGATGTGATCCCATTAATCAAATGACAACTCATGTTTATGGTTAGGAAACTTAACCATCTTTGATTCAACGGGCTAGTCAAGTAGAGGCATACTAGTGACACTCTATTAGTCTATGTATCGCACACGTACTAAGTTTCCAGTTAATACAATTCTAGCATGAATAATAAACATTTATTGTGATATAAGGAAATATAAATAACAACTTTATTATTGCCACTAGGGCATATTTCCTTCAGTCTCCCACTTGCACTAGAGTCAATAATCTAGATTACACAGTAATGATTCTAACACCCATGGAGTCTTGGTGTTGATCATGTTTTACTCGTGAGAGAGGCTTAGGCAATGGGTCTGCAACATTCAGATCCGTATGTATCTTGCAAATCTCTATGTCTCCCTCCTTGACTTAACCGCTGATGGAATTGAAGCGTCTCTTGATGTGCTTGGTTCTCTTGTGAAATTTGGATTCCTTTGCCAAGGCAATTGCACCAGTATTGTCACAAAAGATTTTCATTGGACCCGATGCACTAGGTATGGCACCTAGATCGGATATGAACTCCTTCATTTGCTGCTTCCAAAGCAGCTATGTACTCCGCTTCACACGTAGATCCCGCCATGACGCTTTGTTTAGAACTGTGCCAATTGATAGCTCCACCATTCAATATAAATATGTATCCGGTTTATGACTTAGAGTCATTCGGATCAGTGTCAAAGCTTGCATCGACGTAACCATTTACGACGAGCTGTTTTTCACCTCCATAAATGAGAAACATATCCTTAGTCCTTTTCAGGTATTTCAGGATGTTCTTGACCACTGTCCAGTGATGCACTCCTGGATTACTTTGGTACCTCCCTGCTCAACTTATAGCAAGGCACACATCAGGTCTGGTACACAACATTGCATACATGAAGCACAGGGAACACCTTTCATTTTCTCTCTATCTTTTGCAGTGGACGGGCATTGAGTCTGACTCAACTTTACACCTTGTAAAACAGGCAAGAATCCTTTCTTTGCTTGATCCATTTTGAACTTCTTCAAAACTTTATCAAGGTATGTGCTTTGTGAAAGTCCAATTAAGTGTCTTGATCTATCTCTATAGATCTTGATGCCTAATATATAAGCAACTTCACTGAGGTCTTTCATTGAAAAACTCTTGTTCAAGTATCCTTTTATGCTACCCAGAAATTCTATATCATTTCCAATCAACAATATGTCATCCACATATAATATTAGAAATGCTACAGAGCTCCCACTCACTTTCTTGTAAATACAGGCTTCTCCAAAAGTCTGTATAAAACCATATGCTTTGATCACACTATCAAAACATTTATTCCAACTCCGAGATGCTTGCACCAGTCCATAAATGGATCGTTGGAGCTTGCACACTTTGTTAGCATCCTTTGGATCGATAAAACCTTCAGGTTGCATCATATACAACTCTTCTTCCAGAAATCCATTCAAGAATGAAGTCTTTACATCCATTTGCCAACTTTCATAATCATAAAATGCAGCAATTGCTAACATGATTCGGACGGACTTAAGCATCGCTACAGGTGAGAAGGTCTCATTGTAGTCAATTCCTTGAACCTGTCGAAAACCTTTTGCAACAAGTTGAGCTTTGTAGATAGTAATATTACCATCAGCTTCAGTCTTCTTCTTGAATATGCATTTATTTTCTATGGCATGCCGATCAACGGGCAAGTCAACCAAAGTCCACACTTTGTTCTCATACATGGATCACATCTCAGATTTCATGGCCTCAAGCCATTTTGCAGAATCTGGGCTCATCATCGCTTCCTCATAATTCGTAGGTTCGTCATGGTCAAGTAACATGACTTCTAGAACATGATTACCGTACCACTCTAGTGCGGATCTTACTCTGGTTGTCCTACGAGGTTTGGTACTAACTTGATCAGAAGTTTCATGATCATCATCATTAGCTTCCTCACTTACTGGTGTAGGAATCATTGGAACTGATTTCAATGATGAACTACTTTCCAATAAGGGAGCAGGTACAATTACCTCATCAAGTTCTACTTTCCTCCCACTCACTTCTTTCGAGAGAAACTCCTTCTCTAGAAAGGATCCATTTTTAGCAACGAATATCTTGCCTTCGGATCTATGATAGAAGGTGTACCCAACAGTCTCCTTTGGGTATCCTATGAAGACACATATCTCCGATTTGGGTTCGAGCTTGTCAGGTTGAAGTTTCTTCACATAAGCATCACAGCCCCAAACTTTAAGAAACGACAACTTGGGTTCCTTGCCAAACCACAGTTCATAAGGTGTCGTCTCAACAGATTTAGATGGTGCCCTATTTAACGTGAATGCAGCTGTCTCTAAAGCATAACCCCAAAATGATAGTGGTAAATCAGTGAGACACATCATAGATCGCACCATATCTAGTAAAGTACGATTACGGTGTTCGGACACACCATTACGCTGTGGTGTTACGGGTGGTGTGAGTTGCGAAACTATTCCGCCTTGTTTCAAATGAAGGCCAAACTCATAACTCAAATATTCACCTCCACGATCAGATCGCGGAAAATTGATTTTCTTGTTACGATGATTTTCCACTTCATTCTGAAATTCTTTGAACTTTTCAAATGTTTCAGACTTGTGTTTAATTAAGTAGATATACCCATATCTGCTCAAATCATATGTGAAGGTGAGAAAATAACGATATCCGCCGCGAGCTTCAATGCTCATTGGACCACATACATCAGTATGTATGATTTCCAATAACTCTGTTGCTCGCTCCATTGTTGTGGAGAACGGAGTTTTAGTCATCTTGCCCATGAGGCATGGTTCGCAAGTACCAAGTGATTCCTAATCAAGTGATTCCAGAAGTCCATCAGAATGGAGTTTCTTCCTGCGCTTTACACCAATATGACCTAAACAGCAGTGCCACAAATAAGTCGCACTATCATTATCAACTCTGCATCTTTTGGCTTCAATAATATGAACATGTGTATCACTACTATCAAGATTTAGTAAAAATCGACCACTCATCAAGGGTGCATGACCATAAAAGATATTACTCATATAAATAGAACAACCATTATTATTTGATTTAAATGAATAACCATCTCACATCAAACAAGATCCATATATAATGTTCATGCTAAAGTTGGAGAAACTGACACCCACCAGCCACCTGTGCGCGAAGCACATCAGTAGAACCAGTCTCGCATAAGCGTATGCGTAATGTCGGTTTGGGCCGCTTCATCCAACAATACCGCCGAATCAAGAATCAACTAGTGACGGCAAGCAATACATATACACCCACGCCCACAACTCCTTTGTGTTCTGCTCGTGCATATAACATCTCAGCATAGACCTAGCTCAGATGCCACTGTTGGGGAATGCAGTAATTTCAAAAAAATTCCTACGCACACGCAAGATCATGGTGATGCATAGCAACGAGAGGGGTGAGTGTTATCTACGTATCCTTATAGACCGTAAGCAGAAGCGTTATGACAACGCGGTTGACGTAGTCGTACGTCTTCATGGTCGACCGATCCTAGTACCGAAAGTACGGCACCTCCGCGATCTGCACACGTTCGGCTCGGTGACGTCCCACGAACTCATGATCCAGCAGAGTGTCGAGGGAGAGCTTCGTCGACACGACAGCGTGATGATGGTGATGATGATGCTACCGGAACAGGGCTTCGCCTAAGCACCGCTACGATATGACCGAGGTGGATTATGGTGGAGGGGGCACCGCACACGGCTGGAAACAATCAACTTGTGTGTTCTAGGGTGCCCCCTACCACCGTATATAAAGGAGCAAGAGGGAAGGCCGGCCGGCCTTGGGGCGCGCCAAGGAGAAGGATGAGTCCTTCTCCTAGTAGGAGTAGTAGGACTCCCCCTTTCCTAGTCCAACTAGGAAGAAGGAGGGGAAGGAAAGAGAGGGAGAGAGGAAGGGAAAGAGGGGGCGCTGCCCCCCTCCTTGTCCAATTCGAACTCCCAAGGGGGGGGGGTGCGGCCAGCCCTATGGCCCCTCCTCTCTCTCTCACAAGGCCCATGTTGGCCCATTAGTTCCCCCGGGGGTTCCGATAACCCCCCTGGCACTCCGATAATTATCCGATGACCCCCGGAACTCATCCGGTGTCTGAATATAGTCATCCAATATATCAATCTTCATGTCTCGACCATTTTGAGACTCCTCGTCATGTCTGTGATCACATTCGGGACTCCAAACTACCTTCAGTACATCAAAACACATAAACTCATAATATCGATCGTCACCGAACGTTAAGTGTGCGGACCCTACGGGTTCGAGAACTATGTAGACATGACCGAGACACGTCTCCAGTCAATAACCAATAGCGGAACCTGGATGCTCATATTGGCTCCCACATATTCTACGAAGATCTTTATAGGTCAAACCACATAACGATATTCGTTGTTCCCTTTGTCATCGGTATGTTACTTGCCCGGGATTCGATCATCGGTATCTCAATACCTAGTTCAATCTCGTTACCGGCAAGTCTCTTTACTCGTTCTGTAATGCATCATCCTGCAACTAACTCATTAGTCACATTTCTTGCAAGGCTTATATTGATGTGCATTACCGAGAAGGCCTAGAGATACCTCTCTGACAATCAGAGTGACAAATCCTAATCTCGATCTATGCCAACTTAACAAACACCATCAGAGACACCTGTAGAGCACCTTTATAATCACCCAGTTACGATGTGACGTTTGGTAGCACACAAAGTGTTCCTCCGGTATTCGGGAGTTGCATGATCTCATAGTTATAGGAACATGTATAAGTTATGGAGAAAGCAATAGCAACAAACAAAACGATCATCGTGCTAAGATAATATAATGGGTCAAGTCAATCACGTCATTATCTAATGATGTGATCCCGTTAATCAAATGACAACTCATGTTTATGGTTAGGAAACTTAACCATCTTTGATTCAACGGGCTAGTCAAGTAGAGGCATACTAGTGACACTCTGTTTGTCTATGTATTCACACATGTACTAAGCTTCCGGTTAATACAATTCTAGCATGAATAATAAACATTTATCATGATATAAGGAAATATAAATAACAACTTTATTATTGCCTCTAGGGCATATTTCCTTCAGTGGCCCCCCTCCGGTAGTTATTTGCTCCAGTATTTCTAATTTATTCCATAAAAAATCCTCGTGAAGTTTCAGCCCATTTGGAGTTGTGCAGAATAGGTAGCCTGACATAGCCTTTTCAGGTCCAGATTTCCAGCTGTCCAAATTCTCCCTCTTTGTGTGTACCTTGCAAATTATGAGAGAAAAGGCATTAGAATTACTCCAAAAAGCATTATTATGCATAAAAACATGATAATAACAGTAGGTAAACATGATGCAAAATGGACGTATCAATGCCTCTAGCAGTGTACCAGGATGTGCAATGATCTAGTGTAACATGTATAAAAATGATGAACGGTAGCTGAGCGACAAATACTATGTCAACTATATGATCATGTGTGTCATAATAACAAAACGGTGGAAGTTACATGGCAATGTATCTCAGAATAGCTATGGATATGCCATAATAGTAGGTATAGTGGTTGTTTTGAGGAAGGATATAATATGGTTTTTGTGTGATAGAGCATATCATATCACGGGGTTTGGATGCACTGGCGAAGTTTGCACAACATCTCGATGTGAGAAAGGGCAATGCACAGTACCAAAGAGGCTAGCAGATTGCAGAAAGGTGAGAGTGTGTATAATCCATGGACTCGCATTAGTCATAAAGAACTCACATACTTATTGCAAAAGTTTATTAGCCCTGGAAGCAAAGTACTACTATACATGCTCCTAGGGGGAGGTTGGTAGGGGTTAACTATCGCGCACCCCCGACCTTCACGCAAAGGAAGACACTCAATAAAAAATTGTGCTCCAACTTCTTAGCATAACGAGAAACTATACGTGCATGCTTGGGGCACGTGTGAGAAAGCCGAGCATATAAAATCTGTAAGATAATTTCTCTCAAGAGCTCACAATTAGGCCCAAATATATAATCCCGATCACGAAGAACCATATGAATAGGATAAAACTTTTGATGAAATTCCAATTTCAATCGGTTCCAATCCCATGTTCCAATATCATCACATAGCCTATACCATGTCAATGCCTTTCCCCAAAAAGATAAAAGGAAAACCTTCTTCTTAACTCCATCTTCGGATGAATCTGCAATCATAATTAATCCACAAACTTCATCCACATAGATTAGGTGCATATCAGGATGTATTGTTCCATCTCCTTCATAAGGATTAGCTAGCAGTTTCTCTATCATACCCGAAGGAATCTCCTAATAAGTATATTCAGTAGGTGCAGCAGGTTGAGGAGCAAATCTTTGTGCTTCCGGTTGAGGTGAATATACCCCGAACAAACCCCTCAAAGGATTGTTTTCCATAGTAACAAGTGACAGTAAATTTCAGCACATAATATAAATGTTTCCTTACCAAATTCCACTCACCAAAGGCTCTTCACTCCCCAGTAATGGTGCCAGAAAAGAGTCTTGATGACCCACAAGTATAGGGGATCAATCGTACTCCTTTTGATAAGTAAGAGTTGAGGGAGTCCTGGACTAAGGGGTCCTTGGGCGTCCGGCCTGTTAGCCATGGGCTGGACTGATGGGTTGTGCAGATATGAAGACCGAAGACTACACACGTGTCCGGATGGGACTCTCCTTGACGTGGAAGGCAAGCTCGGCGACTAAATATGTAGATTCCTTTCTTTGTAACCGACCTTGTGTAACCCTAGATCCTCCCGGTGTCTATATAAACTGGAGGACTTAGTTCGGAGGATAGACATTATCATAGCCATACAAGCTGGACCTCTAGGGTTTAGCCATTATGATCTCGTGGTAGATCAAGTCTTGCAATACTCATATTCATCAAGATTAATCAAGCAGGACGTAGGGTATTACCTCCATAGAGAGGGCCCGAACCTGGGTAAAACATTGTGTCCCTTGTCTCCTATTACCATCGACCTAAGACGCACAGTTCGGGACCCCCTACCCGAGATCCGCCGGTTTTGACACCGACATTGGTGCTTTCATTGAGAGTTCCACTGTGACGTCAATGACAGGATCGATGTCTCAACTTGTTCTCAAGGATAATATCACCACCGGAGGAACGCTGGCTCCAGGCTAAACCCTCTGTGTCGGGGGGGATGGACCCCGGGCAGGCAACGGAACCCGGATCCTCTTCAAAAAAACAAAAGGGTTGGCACCGCCCTTTAATAACGGCACGCGCTTGGCCGGGTCGGTCGACCCGGCCAAGCCCCGCGAGCCGGCCAGACTAGCCGACCTGGCAAGACACGTCGACTCGGCCCCAACACCTAGCGCAAGACAGCCGAACCCGGCACGACCAAAGCCTCCTCGACAAGCTACCACCACCCGTGGCGTGCTACGCAATCCAGCCACGGGTCAACTCCCGTCCCATCCAGGTTGTATGATGGGATGAGACTTCAATCAACGATGACCGAGGTAACAGTGCCCCGCCCATGCCTTTGGTCAGCAGGAACATGGCAACAGTGCCCCTCACCTACCCGCTGACCAGGGCCGGCATGGCTACAGTGCCCCCGCCTTCACCGCTGACGACAGCAAGCGGCAACCTGACGAAGAGCACTATACGCGACTCGACTCAGCCACACCCTGACGATCGACAAGACGGCGCACAGTCCCCCTAGGCATGCGGGGCCCGCACCTAGGGGAACTCGGCGAACCACAAACCCTCGGCGGGACCCAGCCCGGGTTCCCGGACACCGACAATACGGACCCACCGACTTGTAACATTACCATTGTACCCTCGGGGGGTTGGACTATAAACCCCCCCCCCCAAGAGCCCACGATCATGGGCGAGAGAGCAAGAGGGCAAGCAAAAGACACATACGAGAGAAAAGCAAGTAAGCGTAGGACTAGCCACAAAACAGCAACACCGGAGAGAAGGAGCAGCCCAAGCCTTGGCCAGCTTCCTTCCTCCTCCATATAGCTCCAGGAGCAATATTGTACTATCGATCATCCAACTACACTCGGCAGGACTAGGGGTATTATCTCTCCGGAGAGCCCCGAACCTGGGTATGTCCGGCATCCCGCGCCCGCTCATGCCAACCCCGCCTCTGGAGTCCACCAGCGCCCTCGAGCCTCCTCCTCTCTTTAGCCATCCCTTGGCATCTGTCATGCGCCCACCATGATAGTTGGCGCCCACCGTGGGACAGCTCGAGGAGCTGGCCGGGAACATGCTTCAGACAGGGCCCTTCTCCTACACCGACGAGTCCGTCGCGCTGGCGGACAACGTCGTCGGTGCGCTTGTCACTTCCTTCGACGTGATGCGCATCTCTGATGCGTTCGCGACCGACGAGTACCCCAGCGAGGTGCTCAGCTACTCTGACTCTCCCCTCTCCCTCGGCGGCGGCATTTCTGCCGAGGCAATGGACGTCCACGTGGAGGTCTTCATCACCGGTGACGGCGCCTCCTCCTCGTCGAGCAAGATGAGGAAGGCTGCCGAAGCCAGGGTCGCAGCGGATAGGATCGAGCCGTCTGATCCGTTGCGCGCCGCGATGCAGAGCCTCTGCATCCCCATCAGCACCGACATCGACGCCACCAACGTCGCTGAGGCCTGAACCCAGCTCGAGGAAAGGCGCCAGCAGATGCTGGACCTATCCGAGACGCTCGCCACCACTCAGCGTCGCCTGGATGCCGCTCAGCTGGAGCACGATGCCGCCTACGGATTCACGCCCACCGCGGCCGACCCAAGCCGGGTCACCGACATGCGTGCCCGGGGAGGAGCGATTGGCCGGGCCCTTGGCGCCTTCCCAACCGTCTACGAGACCTGAGCGAAGAATATGCGTGCTGCCTAGGCAGCCGCAGCCGGCCTAGACCAGCTCGCGGGTGAGCAATTGAAAGAGCGCATCGGACGGATGCGCGAACTCCTCCACGCCGCCAACACCCAGCAAGACCGCCTCAACCAGCTCGCCAAGCCGGCGGGATCCGGCTCCGCCCGCCTTGGCGAGCCCGGTGAACTTCTGCACACCGCTTCCTCGCCACCCGGCGAGACGCACTCCGACCGAGCCCGGACTCGGCGCGACCCGGCCGCTACAGCCGTCGGCGGATTGGGCGACGAGTCCATCCTAGAGATCCAGCGCGGACCCGGCCAGCATGGCCGGCGTTCGGCTCCAATCGACCCGGCCACCCATGGCCTGGCCGCAAGTCGACTCGGCCCGCGCACCATCGACAAAGCTGACGCTCGCCACCTCCTCAATCAGCTCGCTCGCTCCCTGGAGGTGGAGGAGAGCGGCGCTATCGGGTCGGCGTGCTTCGGCCCGCGCTGTAAAGCCCCAAGACCGGAGCTTCAGATGCCTTCCAGGGTTTTCGGGTTTTCTCGTGTGATTTGTTTGGTCTGTTGCATTTCATCTTTGCATCATGTGCATTGCATCATGTCATCATGCCATCATCTCATAAGTCTTTTGCATCTCAACTAAATAAATGGCATGGATCTTTGATCCATATAAATCGAGGGTATTCACATGGTGATTCTCTTTATAACATATCCTCCCGATATTAGGGAGCTATATTAAATATTCCATCATTGGAATCACCCATAACACACGTGCAAAATATTGTCCATGTCTATTCCTCTTCGAGTTTGATCTTTAAACCTTGCCAATATTTTCTCATCCCTTTTATCGAGGCTCCTCTAAAAATCTCAGCCCATTTAGAGTCCTTTTGAATGAGTTTCAAAATTAAAACATGTTGAATTAAATTCAACATGTGCGAATCTATTGTTCTCCAAAAATCCTCTTGCCATTTTATTTAAATTCCTCACATTTTTGTGAGTCCAAGAAAATTATCCTCTTGTCCAATTTCTTCCCCTAACACCTCCTTCCTTTTTATTCTCTTCTTTGTTTTTTTCCTGTTTCAGATATGAGAGAGAGGAGTTCAGCCTATCTGGCCTTCTGGGCATCTCAATCATCCGTCAGCCCACCTAAGCCCTCTCTCTCTACGAGGCCTCCCTGGCCCAAGGTTTTCCTGCAGCCCCACTTCAAACCCTAGGCCCATATTCCTCTAAGGCCCAGCCTCCTTTTCCCTAACCCTAGTCTTCCTGAGCCTGATTCCCTCGTTGCCATCTCTCTCCCTCGACCCTTTCCTCTGCCGCCACCTCCTAGCGATCCCCAGCGCGCGCGCCCGATTCCCTCGAGCCCCGCTCGATCGCCTCGCGCACCCCATCTCCCTCGAACCCCCTCCTCCTCCTTCGTCCCTTTTCCCTCGCGCCGCCAGAAGCTCCCTCGACCTGCCCGCGCCCCTGCCGGCCCTCCTCCGACCTCATCCTCACGAGCACGGCCACCGGGACGCCACTTCGCCGGTCCCCGTCGCTCCGCCTCTCCAGGAGCCAGCAGGCGCGCCGCCGCCTCGCCAGGAGATCGTCGCATCATCGGAGTACGCCAAGCGCCACCACCCCGTTCGGCTCCCTCCCCGGAGGCCGCCACCGTGACCCTACCGGCGCCCGCCGTCCTCCACGAGCAGCCAAGCCCCGCCATGGTCGCCCCCATCCTGCTGCTTCACCTCGCCCGGCCCTGTGCCACCTCGTCCACATCGCTCTTCAGTTCGTGGCCGCTGGCAACCACCTTGTCTCGTTGCCACCTTGCACCAGCGCCGCGACTTGCTCCTCTGCTCGCTAGTCCCTGCTTCGCCGCTGCGCCTCCCCTGGCCTCGCTGCAGTGTTCTTCCTCGAGCCACCCCTTCATGGTTCCTCTTTGCTGTGGACCGCCAAGTACCACCGCCCCGAGTCTTTGCCTTTGCTTCGTTTTGGACCGAAGACCGAGAAGAGACCGCCAAGATGCATCCTGGTGTCGCCGAAGACACGTGCACGACTACATGACGACCCACCAAGACCGACTACAATGCCCGAACGAGCACTGTTTTCGTGGATGGCGCCAAGTTCCACTACCGTCGACCTCGAAGACCTCGGATTCACCAAGTTCCCACGACGACAAGTGTGACCCTTCGGATGCGCCAAGTTCATCTACACAAAAACACCTCATGTCGGCAAGACCCGCAAGTCGGACCCCGAATGATCGATGTCTCGTGGACCGTGTACAACTACCGTCACTCGAACGTTTACAGAACATGGACCGTCGACCCTCGAAGACCCGTCGACGGCAAGTTCCTTGTTGACCCCGAACACCTACAGAGTGTGAACATCTACGAAGCGAGAACGACTACTTCCACTACCGCCGTCGCAAGAACGCCTACTTCCCTCTATGAACAAGAATTGTCCCCTTTGCACGCTCCGAAGGTATAACCCCGAGACGACGTCCGTGAACGAATGCTTGCGATGTTTGAGATGCTCATGTTCGAACCGTGTCTGAATTTTTGATGCACGTTGCCCCTCTTTTTCCTTGTCACCATCATCGACTCATGGGACACCCGGTATCCGGGAGCGCCCCACCATCTTTTGCACGCTCCCGCCACACTTTCTTTTGCACCGACGTCTCAATGAGTTGTCCGAACCGGAACGTTGTCGTGGTACCGTTTCGTTATCGTCGTCGTGGCACCCCTTTTGTTTCCGCCACGATGACAAATGCCTCACTCTTATCATGTTAGCGTTTAATAAAACTTGCATAAAACTTGAACATGTCACTTGCATCATGTTAACAACATTTGAATGTTTAAAATTGCTGTTGCATTTAATTGCTAAATGCATATGGGGATTTACCGGATTTGTTGTTTGTTATATCCGGCCCATTTAAATTGATTAGATGGTATAGTTTTTGTTATGATTCATCTCTTTCCATGTTAACCAACATTTAATATTGTTGAGTATCTAAACGAAAGAGAACTAAATAATTGATGTGGTGTTCCATCAATATGCAACCCTTTGCATATTGAGCTCCACTTAATTTGTACTATTGTTTGTTGCACTTTGCCATGCCATGCTTCTCTAAACCGGAAATGCATCATACTTGGTTGTGCATCATGCCATGCTTGTGTTGGTTGTTTACTATGTTGTTTGCTTCTTTCCGGTGTTACTTCTTCGGGTTGGTTCCGATAACGTCGCGTTTGTGAGGATTTGTTTGACTACGTCCGTTTATCTTCTTCATGGACTCGTTCTTCTTCCTTGCGGGATCTCAGGCAAGATGATCATACCCTCCAAATCACTTCTATCTTTGCTTGCTAGTTGCTCGCTCTTTTTCTACACCTATGCTGCGATACCTACCACTTGCTTTTCATGCCTCCCATATTGTTAAGCCAAGCCTCTAGCCCACCTTGCCCTAGCAAACCATTGTTTGGCTATGTTACCGCTTCGCTCAGCCCCTCTTATAGCGTTGTTAGTTGCAGGTGAAGATTGGAGTTTGTTCCTTATTGGAACATGGATATTTTGTTGGGATATCATAATATCTCTTATTTAATTAATGCATCTATATACTTGGTAAAGGGTGGAAGGCTCGGCCTTATGCCTGGTGTTTTGTTCCACTCTTGCCACCCTAGTTTTCGTCATATGGGTGTTATGTTCCCGGATTTTGCATTTCTTACACGGTTGGGATATAATGGGAACCCCTTGATAGTTCGCCTTGAATAAAACTCCTCCAGCATGGCCCAACATTGGTTTTACCATTTTCCACCTAGCCTTTTCTTTCCCTTGGGTCGGCCGGCTCAAGGGTCATCTTTATTTAACCCCCCGGGCCAGTGCTTCTCTAAGTGTTGGTCCAACTGAGCGATGTTCGGGGCTACCAGGGGCAACTCTGGGCTGGCCTACCCGACGTCTTGCTTATCCGGTGTGCCCTGAGAACGAGATATGTGCAGCTCCTATCGGGATTTGTCGGCACATCTGGGTGGCTTTGTTGGACTTGTGTTACCATTGTCGAGGATGTCTTGTAACCGGGATGCCGAGTCTGATCGGATTGTCTTGGGAGAAGGAATATCCTTCGTTGACCGTGAGAGCTTGTGATGGGCTAAGTTGGGACACCCCTGCAGGGATTTGAACTTTTGAAAGTCGTGCCCGCGGTTATGGGCAGATGGGAATTTCTTAATGTCCGGTTGTAGAAAACTTGAAACTTATCTTAATTAAAATGCATCAACCGCGTGTGTAGCCGTGATGGTCTCTTCTCGGCGGAGTCCGGGAAGTGAACACGGTGTTGGAGTTATGCTTGAATGTAGGTTGTTCTAGGATCACTTCTTGATCATAGTTTCTCGATCGTGCCTTGCCTTCTCTTCTCGCTCTCATTTGCGTATGTTAGCCACCATATATGCTAGTGCTTGCTGCAGCTCCACCTCATACTTTTACCCTACCTATAAGCTTAAATAGTCTTGATCGCGAGGGTGTGAGATTGGTGAGTCCCCATGACTCACAGATACTTCCAAAACTAGTTTGCAGGTGCCGATGATATCGTGCAGGTGACGCAACCGAGCTCAAGGAGGAGCTCGATGAAGATCTCGTTCATTGTGTTGTTTCGTTTCAATTGATCAGTAGTGGAGCCCAATTGGGACGATCGGGGATATGTGTAGCATTTGGGGTAGTCTTCTTTTATTTTGGGTTCCGTGGTCGGACCTTGTGTGTGTCGGGATGATGTATTGTTATATTCATGTATTGTGTGAAGTGGCGATTGTAAGCCAACTATGTATCTCTTTCCCTTATGTATTACATGGCTTGTGTGAATATTACCTCACTTGCGACATTGCTTTCAATGCGGTTATGCCTCTAAGTCGTGCTTCGACACGTGGGTGATATAGCCGCATCGAGGGCGTTACAAGTTGGTAATCAGAGCCTTCCCCGACCTTAGGAGCCCCCTGCTTGATCGAATCGCTGGCGTTGTTGAGTCTAGAAAAATGTTTTGAGTCATTTAGGATTATATATATCGGAGAGTAGGATTCTTTTTACTCCTCAGTCCCTTCGTCGCTCTGGTGAGGTATCCTGACACAGAGTTTTGACTCTTCTCTTCCCAAATTTTCACTAAATATTTTTTTAGGATCACGCGGGTATCTTGGAATCGTTCCGATGGTTTTGTGATGAGAACATTGTTCTTGGTGCCTCCTGACATTTAGGGGTTGTGGCAGTGTCCTGGGGAGTTGAGCTCCGAGGTGTTGTCGTCACAATTTTATCGTTGCAGTTTTGGAATACCTGAGTGTTGCCGACATCGAAAATCTCTTTTATGTAGTTGTTGGTGAGATAACCTCGATGCCACCCAGTACTGGGGCGGGAGTTCGGGAGTATTGCCATAACTTGTATAACGGATGCTTTTCGAAGGTTGAGGTAAACGATTTCCAAAGGTTTCTTGGTTATGTCTTGAAGGATGGATACACCTGGATGTAGGATTTGTTAGTTCTAGGTGAGATATTATGCTTCCCCTGTATCCCCAACACTTGATTGCATAACCGGAAAATTTCGGGAGTTTATAAGTGGGAATTCAAGTAGCTCTTAGGATATCTTTCCGACAGATGTATGATATGATATTGGGGTTCGACGTCTAGTGGTCCGCCTATCCACGGTCGGTTTTACAGTGGTCTCGTTGTGTCTTAAAGAGTCCTTGGCTTTGCTGACTCAGGGACGCTTCATATGTCATGTGCACTGCCTTGTACATGATGGTGTTGTACGATCTAGCCCGTGTAGGCCCAACAACGAAAACTTCGGACGAAATCTCGATCATATGTTTGTTCTGGCTTATTCTGCAAGCCAATCCTGTGTTTTGTTTTGAGTTGTGGTATTCGAGTTGCTTCGAAGTCAAGAGTTGATTCCATACCTTTCCTAAGCGATGTTCTCATACTCCTATGCGAATACTAATCCTTCTTGATAATCGAGATTGCCATGTCAATCCTTTTCACCGGTGTGTTTCTCTTCAAGTGGATCCGATCATTTCAACATTCGCAAGATCAAGTATCAGTTCTTCTCAACGGTGTTTGTTTCATCCGTCTCCAAGTTGGCTTTGTTTTACCCGCCCACCCACCCTTTTTCTTCAAGGACTAAGATTTTTTTATCAAGTATCTATCTTGTGGTTATGAAGTCTCTCCATTCTTTTCCGTCAATGTCCTTACCCGGTGATTCTCAGGAAGATCCTAACGGAACCTCAAGTTCATCATTCTTCATTCTTTTCCTTCTCCGGTGGATTCAATTCAATCTTTGGTATTGAGCATAGTCTTTTCTTTTTGCCCAATGCTTTTCTTATGTCGGTGCACCTCATAATCATTCCCCGCTTGCTATTCAATTGTTCCGGAGTGTTGAAGAAATCTCAGAAGGCTCGTTTTGGCATTCAAGATCCGTTCAACTTATTTCGAGGTGGTTATCTCATTCAAGCCGTTAAATTCAACCGGTGCATTCTCTCTTTTAAATCGTTCTACGGTGTTTCTTTTGAGTGGGCCCTAACCCACAGGTCTTTTTCCAGGATCTTACCTGACTCTTTTCTTTTCCTGGGGCTATCCTCAATTTTTCTCAAAGTTTGACGTAAGTATGTGTTATCATCAGTCATATGTCTTTCTCCAAGATCTTTCAAATTCATTGTTGATTCAACTTTTATATTCTTCTTTATTCCGGAGTGCCTCCACAATTCATGGTGGTGTTTCTCGTCGTCATTCTCAGATTGGAAGACCGAAGAAGATTTTTTTTCTCTCAATCTTGCTCCATTCTCTCGGAGATTCATGATTCTAGCTTGATGTCATCCTCTCATAATTGGTTTTGATTGTGAGAATTCTTTTCACCCATCCGGAGCAGTTCAGGAGTCTTTTTAGTTTGATTCTCCGGAACCCATCATCTCAGAATTATTCTTTCTACCTTTCAGCTCTCCTTCTCTAAATCTTACCGGTGCGTCATCCAAGTATTCTCTTCCTAGCTCGGGATCTCTTCGTTTCACTTGTATCTAAATTCTCTCAAGCATCTTCGTTCATTTGCAAATTCTTCCCGGTGTTTCGTTATCTTTTATTCGTTCATTTTCAATCCTTACGGTGGTTCATTTAAGATTTCTCTTCCTTCCTTATCATATCAATTCATTCGTTGTTTTGATTCCATCGGTGGTCGTTGAAGACCGTCTCAAGTTTGTGCCATATCTCTTCTTAACCCTTTCTACGAGAATAAGTAGTATGCCAAATCCGTTACTTATCATCAATTTAAATTGGTGAAGGATAAGCATAATGTAATTCTTATTATTGTTTCACCGAGTAAATTCAATTCCTTATTCCGGAGGCTCATCAAATTCTCGTTTTCATTTGTTTCATCTTTCTTTCCCGGTGTCCCAAGTTCTATCAAATGTATCATCGTGAAGTTCCATTTAAATCATCGCAAGGCTTCACCTTGTGTTTTCAACTTCTTTTTCCTTTCGTCTTCATCATCCTTTTTTGTTACTGGAGTTCTTCATGGAGGTTCTACATGGTGGTTCATCAAGGAAATAATTCCTTCTCCAAGTGTTCATTGAGATTCTTTTCTAAGGAGCTCAAGCATTTCTTCATCTCGCATTCCGAAGTGCAATCCTTTCTACCGTATCATTGGAGATCGTATTTTGTCATTCTTGATAATTTGAGTTCATGTTTCATGATTCACTTGTTGGTAAGAATGAGATAGTTAAACCCATCAATCTCTTCTAGCATGAGCTCTTCTCAATCCATCAATCTCTTCGTTGGAGTTATCTGGTGTTATATTTCACCTAAGCTTTCACTAAGGATCGTTGCTATTTGTGGTGCTTATAAATGACCCAAGCTCTTCATTTATCCTCCCGGTGAAATAAGTTCTCGTCTCCTTGTTGATATCAATCCAATCTATTGTTTCGTTAGTGGCAGAATTTCACCTTAAAGTTTTGAGATGTTTTCATAAGCCCACAACAAACTTACTTCTTTTCGTTGTTGGGTTTCCAACAACTCCGTTCAATACTTCTTTCTAAGGATGCTTCTCAAATTCTATCGTGGTAGGAGATGTCATTTTCTTCTCAACTCTTTCCTTTCCAACGATCCAACTTCCATTCTTTTGTTCCGAAGGCATTGTGTTGTTGCTCTCTTCGTCACATCAACTCATTTTGCCAAGATCATGTTCTTTCCTTGCTTATCCGTTAAACCGGAGTGTTGTGTCCTCTACTCAAGTTCTTTTCGCCTTATCAAGCCTTGCATCTCTTTTCAACCGGAGTGCTGCCCGAATTTGTTCTTCCTTGTTCCTTTTTCCTAACAGAGTGCTTTCAACTTCGTTCATCTCCGTTGTTTTCTTTTCTCAAAATGGATTAACCTTTCAAGGTTCTTTGGTTTCAATCGTTTGTCAAAGAAGCAACTTAGTTTTACCTCTTCTCTTTCTCTTCCATTTTCCCTCCAGTGCCATCCTAGATCTCGGGACGAGATCCTCTCGTAGTGGTGGAGTGTTGTGATGCCCCAAGACCGGAGCTTCAGATGCCTTCCAGGGTTTCTGGGTTTTTGTCGTGTGATTTGTTTGGTCCGTTGCATTTCATCTTTACATCACATGCATTGCATCATTTCATCATGCCATCATCTCATAAGTCTTTTGCATCTCAACTAAATAAATGGCATGGATCTTTGATCCATTTAAATCGAGGGAATTCACATGGTGATTCTCTTTATAACATATCCTCTCGATATTAGGGAGCTATATTAAATATTCCATCTTTGGAATCACCCATAACACACGTGCAAAATATTTTCCATGTCTATTCCTCTTCGAGTTTGATCTTCAAACCTTGCCAATATTTTCTCCTCCCTTTTATCGAGGCTCCTCTAAAAATCTCAGCCCATTTAGAGTCCTTTCGAATGGGTTTCAAAATTCAAACATGTGTTGAATTAAATTCAACATGTGCGAATCTATTGTTCTCCAAAAATCCTCTTGCCATTTTATTTAAATTCCTCACATTTTTGTGAGTCCAAGAAAATTATCCGCTTGTCCAATTTCTTCCCCTAACACCTCCTTCCTTTTTCTTCTCTTCTTTGTTACTTTTCCTGTTTCGGATATGAGAGAGAGGAGTTCAGCCTATCTGGCCTTCTAGGCCTCTCAATCATCCGTCAGCCCACCTAAGCCCTCTCTCTCTACTAGGCCTCCCTGGCCCAAGGTTCTCCCGCAGCCCCACTTCAAACCCTAGTCCCATATTCCTCTAAGGCCCAGCGTCCTTTTCCCTAACCCTAGTCTTCCTGAGCCCGATTCCCTTGTTGCCCATCTCTCTCCCTCGACCCTTTCCTCTGCCGCCACCTCCTAGCGATCCCCAGCGCCTGCGCCTGATTCCATCGAGCCCCGCTCGATCCCCTTGCGCACCCCATCTCCCTCGAACCCCCTCCTCCTCCTTCGTCCCTTTTCCCTCGCGCTGCCAGAAGCTCCCCCGACCTGCCCACGCCCCTGCCGGCCCTCCTCCGACCTCATCCTCACGAGCAAGGCCACCGGGACGCCACTTCATCGGTCCCCGTCGCTCCGCCTCTCCAGGAGCCAGCAGGCGCGCCGCCGCCTCGCCAGGAGATCGCCGCATCGTCGGAGTACGCCGAGCGCCACCACCCCGTTCGGCTCCCTCATCGGAGGCCGCCACCGCGACCCTGCCGGCGCCTGCCGTCCTCCACGAGCAGCCAAGCCCCACCATGGTCGCCCCCATCCTGCTGCTTCACCTCGCCCGGCCCTGTGCCACCTCGTCCACATCGCTCTTCAGTTCGTGGCCGCCGGCGACCACCTTGTCCTGTTGCCACCTTGCACCAGCGCCGTGACTTGCTCCTTTGCTCGCGAGTCCCTGCTTCGCCGCTGCGCCTCCCCTAGCCTCGCTGCAGTGTTCTTCCTCAAGTCACCCCTTCATGGTTCCTCTTTGCTGTGGACCGCCAAGTACCACCGCCCCGAGTCTTTGCCTTTGCTTCGTTTTGGACTGAAGACCGAGACGAGACCGCCAAGATGCATCCTGGTGTCGCTGAAGACACATGCACGACTACATGACGACCCGCCAAGACCGACTACGATGCCCGAACGAGCACTATTTTCGCGGATGGCGCCAAGTTCCACTACCGTCGACCTCGAAGACCTCGGATTCACAAGTTCCCACGACGACAAGTGTGACCCTTCGGATGCGCCAAGTTCGTCTACACAAAAACGCCTCATGTCGGCAAGACCCGCAAGTCGGACCCCGAACGATCGATGTCTCGTGGACCGTGTACAACTACCGTCACTCGAACGTTTACAGAACATGGACCGTCGACCCTCGAAGACCCGTCGACGGCAAGTTCCTTGTTGACCCCGAACACCTACAGAGTGTGAACATCTACGAAGCGAGAACGACTACTTCCACTACCGCCGTCGCAAGAACGCCTACTTCCCTCTATGAACAAGAATTGTCCCCTTTGCACGCTCCGAAGGTATAACCCCGAGACGATGTCCGTGAACGAATGCTTGCGATGTTTGAGATGCTCATGTTCGAACCGTGTCCGAATTATCGATGCACGTTGCCCCTCTTGCGCCTTGTCACCATCGTTGACTCATGGGACACCCGGTATCCGGGAGCGCCCCACCATCTTTTGCACGCTCCCGCCACACTTTCTTTTGCACCGACATCTCAATGAGTTGTCGGAACCGGAACGTTGCCGTGATACCATTTTGTTATCGTCGTCGTGGCACCCCTTTTGTTTCCACCATGATGACAAATGCCTCATCTCTTATCATGTTAACTTTTAATAAAATTTGAACATGTCATCCGCATCATGTTAACAACATTTGAATGTTTAAAATTGTTGTTGCATTTAATTGCTAAATGCATATGGGGATTTACCGGATTTGTTGTTTGTTACATCCGGCCCCATTTAAATTGATTAGATGGTATAGTTTTTGTTATGCTTCACCTCTTGCCATGTTAACCAACATTTAATATTTTTGAGTGCCTAAACAAGAGAGAACTAAATAATTGATGTGGTGTTCCGTCAATATGCAACCCGTTTCATATTGAGCTCCACTTAATTTGTAGTATTGTTTCTTGCACTTTGCCATGACATGCTTCTTTAAACCGGACATGCATCATACTTGGTTGTGCATCATGCCATGCTTGTGTTGGTTGTTTACTATGTTGTTTGCTTCATTCCGGTGTTACTTCTTCGGGTTGGTTTCGATAACGTCGCGCTTGTGAGGATTCATTCGACTACATCCGTTTATCTTCTTCATGGACTCGTTCTTATTCCTTGCGGGATCTCAGGCAAGATGACCATACCCTCGAAATCACTTCTATCTTTGCTTGCTAGTTGCTCGCTCTTTTGCTACGCCTATGCTGCGATACCTACCACTTGCTTTTCATGCCTCCCATATTGTTAAGCCAAGCCTCTAACCCACCTTGTCCTAGCAAATCATTGTTTGGCTATGTTACCGCTTTGCTCAGCCCCTCTTATAGTGTTGTTAGTTGCAGGTGAAGATTGGAGTTTGTTCTTTGTTGGAACATGGATATTTTGTTGGGATATCACAATATCTCTTATTTAATTAATGCATCTATATACTTTGTAAAGGGTGGAAGGCTCGGCCTTATGCCTGGTGTTTTGTTCCACTCTTGCCGCCCTAGTTTCCATCATATCGGTGTTATGTTCCCGGATTTTGCGTTCCTTACACGGTTGGGTTATAATGGGAACCCTTGACAGTTCGCCTTGAATAAAACTCCTCCAGCAAGGCCCAACATTGGTTTTACCATTTGCCACCTAGCCTTTTCTTTCCCTTGGGTCGGCCGGCTCAAGGGTCATCTTTATTTACCCCCCCCCC
>NC_041390.1:430801132-430851270 GCF_002162155.2 Triticum dicoccoides
GGGCCAGTGCTTCTCTAGGTGTTGGTCCAACTGAGCGATGTCCGGGGCTACCAGGGGCAACTCTAGGCTGGCCTACCCGACGTTTTGCTCATCCGGTGTGCCCTGAGAACGAGATATGTGCAGCTCCTGTCGGGATTTGTCGGCACATCTGGGTGGCTTTGCTGGACTTTTTTTACCATTGTCGAGGATGTCTTGTAACCGGGATGCCGAGTCTGATCGGATTGTCTTGGGAGAAGGAATATCCTTCGTTGACCGTGAGAGCTTGTGATGGGCTAAGTTGGGACACCCCTGCAGGGATTTGAACTTTCGAAACCGTGCCCGCGGTTATGGGAAGATGGGAATTTGTTAATGTCCGGTTGTAGAAAACCTGAAACTTATCTTAATTAAAATGCATCAACCGCGTGTGTGGCCATGATGGTTTCTTCTCGGCGGAGTCCGGGAAGTGAACGCGGTGTTGGAGTTATGCTTGAACGTAGGTTGTTCTAGGATCACTTCTTGATCATAGTTTCTCGACCGTGCCTTGCCTTCTCTTCTCGCTCTCATTTGCGTATGTTAGCCACCATATATGCTAGTGCTTGCTGCAGCTCCACCTCATACTTTTACCCTACCTATAAGCTTAAATAGTCTTGATCGCGAGGGTGTGAGATTACTGAGTCCCCGTGACTCATAGATACTTCCAAAACCAGTTTGCAGGTGCCGATGATACCGTACAGGTGACGCAACCGAGCTCAAGGAGGAGCTCGATGAAGATCTCGTTCATTGTGTTGTTTCATTTCAGTTGATCAGTAGTGGAGCCCAGTAGGGACAATCGGGGATCTATGTAGCATTTGGCGTAGTCTTCTTTTATTTTGGGTTCCATAGTCGGACCTTGTGTGTATCTGCATGATGTAATGTTATATTCATGTATTCTGTGAAGTGGTAATTGTAAGCCAACTATTTATATCTTTCCCTTATGTATTACATGGGTTGTGTGAAGATTACCTCACTTGCGACATTGCTTTCAATGCGGTTATGCCTCTAAGTCATTCTTCGACACGTGGGAGATATAGCCGCATCGAGGGTGTTACACGTGCATCCGGGAGGAGCCCTTCCCCAAAGGATTCATGCTCCCTCGCGACACCCCCAAGTACAACGGGACAGTGAAGCCAGAAGACTAGCTCACCGATTACACCACGGCCATTGGCATCACCGGTGCCAATCATCGTCTCGTCGTGCGCTACGCACTACTCATGCTCCAAGGGTCGGCCCGCACATGGTTGAACAGCCTGCTGATGAGAAGCATCAACACGTGGGTGGACTTTGAGGAAGCCTTCGCCCGCAACTTCACGGGGACCTACAAGTGGCCTGACCGCCCTAGCCAGCTCGCCATGTGCATGCAAGGGCCTACGGAGACCGGTCACGAGTACCTCGCACGCTGGACCGAGCTCCGAAACAGCTGCGAGGGCGTCCATGAAGTCCAGGTGATCAAGTACTTCGTCAGCGGGTGCCGAGACGGCACCCTCCTCAAGCACAAGCTCTTACGCTCTGAGCCGACCACCATGGCCGCGCTCATGATGACGGCGGACAAGTACGCCACCACCGACTCCGCCATGAAGATCTAGGTGGCGCTGGATGAAGCCGGCAAGACGAAGCCGGTTCCCCCTCCGAAGCCGGCCGACGAAAGCAGCCGGCAGCAGCATCACCAGAACAACAAGCGCAAGGCCGACCAGCCAGCACCGCATCAAGACAACCGGCTCATCGAGGCCACCGATCCCGCGGCGGACCCGGCGGCGAAGCGTCGGCAAACCGGCAAGATGGCATGGCAACCCGCCATGAGCTTCGAGCAGATGCTCGACGCCCCCTGCAAGCACCACAGCAGCGCAAAACCCTCCACGCACACGCTTCGGTAGTGCGCCATCACCAAGCGCATCATGAGGGGCGACGTCCCGCCCCCTCTGGCTCCGGCTCCACGCGCGGGATAGCCGCTTTCGCCTCCATCGCCACCTCCAGCTGGTGGCACGATGCGCGACGACGCCTACCCGGACCAGAACGCGGCCTACGTCGTCTTCACCAGCCTCGGCGACGACAAGCGCAGCGAGCGCCTCCTTCGGCAGGAGGTGAACACCGTCGTCCCGGCCAAGCCGGAGTTCATGCATTGGTCGGATCGCCCGATCACCTGGACCTGGGAGGATCACCCAGCGGTCATGCCGAGTCCGGGTGGTTATGCCCTCGTCCTCAAACCCACCATCGTCGCGCGGCGCACATGCAAGTTCTCCCAAGTCCTCCTCGATGGCGCCAACAGCATCAACATCCTCTACCGCGACACGATGACCAAGCTCGACCTCAAGGCCGAGGACCTGGAGCCGACCCGAACGATCTTCCACGGCATCGTGCCCGGCCTCTCCTGCTCCCCCATTGGCCGGGTTCGGCTAGATGTTTTGTTCAGTGACAGCGGCCACTTCCGACACGAACCGATCTGGTTCGAGGTGGTGGACCTGTCCAGCGCATATCACGCATTGCTGGGCCGGCCCGCGCTCGCCAAGTTCATGGTGGTTGCCCACTACGCGTACCTGAAGATGAATATGTCGGGTCCCAAGGGCCTCATCACCATCACCGATGATTACCGCAAGTCCCTGGAGTGCGCCCGAGACGGCGCCAAGTTGGCCGAGTCGCAGGTCATTCTCGAGGAGCGACGCCAGCTCAACCGGATCGTCGCCCTGGCAGGCGAGGCCTCTGCCGCGTCGATCCTGACCTCAGACCCGGCCGACGAGGCCGCCTTCAAGCCCTCCAAGGAGACCAAGAAAGTGAAGCTCAACCCAAAAGACCCCAGCTGCAGCAAGTACGTTGTCATAGGTGCCCGCCTCGACAACAGATAGGAAGGCGAGCTCGTCGACTTCCTCCGTGAGAATCGGGATATCTTCGCATGGACCCTAGGGAAATGTCGGGTATCCCAAGGAAGTATGTCGAGCACAAACTTCACGTCCGCAAGGACGCCAAGCCTGTCCGTCAACCCCTATGATGATTTTTCGAAGAGAAGAGAAGAACCATTGGAGAAGAGGTCGCCAAGCTTTTGGCAGCCGACTTCATAATGGAAGTGTTTCACCCCGAGTGGTTGGCCAATCCAGTCCTCGTCCTGAAGAAGAACAAGACCTGGCGCATGTGTATCGACTATACCAGCCTCAACAAGGCCTGTCCCAAGGATCCGTCCGCCCTTCTGCGGATCGACCAAGTCATCGACTCGACTGCCGGGTGTGAGCTCCTGTCCTTCCTGGACGCTTACTCCAGCTACCACCAGATCAAACTGGACCCGGCCGATGCCCTGAAGATGTCCTTCATCATGCCCTTTGGGGCATATTGCTACGTCACCATGTTGTTCGGCTTGAAGAACGCCGGCGCCACCTTCCAGCACTGCATGCAGAAATGCCTGCTGCCGCAACTTGGCTGCAATATCCACGTATACGTGGACGACATCGTGGTGAAGACGAAGTAGCACCTCACGCTCCTCGACGATTTGAAGGAGACCTTCACCAACCTCCGCGAATACAAGGTCAAGCTTAAACCGGAAAATGTGTCTTCGGCGTCCTGGCCGGAAAGCTATTCCGTTTCCTCGTCTCGGAACGTGGCATTGAGGCGAACTTGGAGAAGATCAAGGTCATCGAGCGCATGCGCAAGCCGGCTTGGCTGCGCGACGTCCAGAAGTTCACCGGATGCTTGGCCTCGGTCAGCCGGTTTCTAAGCCAGCTGGGCGAGAGGGCGCTACCCTTGTACCAGCTGATGAAGAAGACGAGCCCGTTCGAATGGAAAGGCAAGGCAGACAAGGCCTTCCAAGACCTCAAACACATGCTCTCCACCGCACCAGTCCTGGCCGCGCCGACCGACAAGGAGCCGTTGTTGCTCTACATAGCCGCGACCTCGCTGGCAGTCAGCAAAGTGCTCGAGCGACCAGAGAAGGGCAATATCCAAGCCGTTCAGCGCCCAGTCTACTTCCTGAGCGAGGTGCTCTCCATCTCCAAGAAGAACTACCCGCACTACTAGAAGATGTGTTATGGCGTGTACTTCACCGCCAAGAAGCTGAAGCAGTATTTCCAAGAGCACGTTGTCACTGTGGTCAGCATCGTGCCTATCAGAGAAATCATCGGGTGCCGGGATGCCTCTGGCCGGGTTGCCAAGTGGGCGATCCAGCTAGCCGGCCACACCATCCTCTACGAGCCCCACACCGCGATCAAGTCTCAAGCCCTGGCCGACTTCCTTGTCGACTAGACCGAGACCCAATACTTGTCACCGCCTCCCACTCGACGCATTGGCGCATGCACTTCGACGGGTCCAAAATGCGACTCGGCTTGGGGGACATCATCGTATTGTCGTCCCCAAAGGGCGACCGACTCCGCTACGCGCTCCAGATCCACTTCGCCGCCTCCAACAACATTGTCGAGTACGAAGCCCTTGTGCACGGCCTCCGGCTTGCCAAGGAACTCGGCATCCGGCGCATCCTGTGCTACGGCGACTCGGACCTAGTGGTGCGGCAGTGCTCCGGCGAATGGGATGCCCGTGACTCCAACATGGCAAGCTACCGTTTCCTCGTCCAAGAAGCTGTCCGGATCCTTCGAGGGATGCAAATTCCTCCACGTCCTGCGCATGGAGATCGAAGCAGCCGACACGCTCGCCATGATCGCCTCGTCACGACAAGCCATCCCGTCCAGCGCCTCCCTCGAGCACCTGCGCAAGCCGTCCCTCAAGCCATCGCTGGACTCTGAGTCCATCCACATTCTAGACAACCCGGCCGCACCTCAACCCGGCCCGGGGACTGCTGAACCCGGCCCGGGGGCTGCTCAGCTCGACCCGGCCACCATCGACCCGGACCCGGCCATCGCCATCCCCGACCCGGGGGCTTCTCAACCCGGCTCGGGGGCTGCCGCCTTGGAACCCACCCTGGTGGCCGTCTTCGCCGTGGTTGCGGCTCCATCTTGGGCCCTCCCAATATCAGAATTTTTGGAGAACGGAGTTCTCCCCATGGACGAAACCGAAGCTCGGCAAGTACAGTGTCGGGCGTTCTCCTACGGCATCATAAAAAACGAGCTCGTCAAGCGCAGCTCCTCCGGCGTGTTCCAGTGCTGCATCGAGCAGGAACGGGGGATCGACATCCTCCTCGACATACATCAGGGCGAGTGCGGGCACCACGCAGCATCACAATCCCCAGTAGCCAAGGCGTTCTGCCACGGTTTCTACTGGCCCACGGCCCTCCAAGATGCCGAGTTGCTCGTCCTCAAGTGTTAGGGATGCCAGCGCTTCAGCAAACGCAGCCACCAGCCGGTGTCAGCACTCCGCACCATGCCGATCGCCTGACCCTTCGCGGTCTGGGGACTCGACATGGTGGGACCCTTCAAAACCGCTCGAGGCGGCATGACACACTTGCTGGTGGCAGTGGACAAATTCACCAAGTGGATCAAGGCAAGACCAATCAAGAAACTCGACGGGCGGACAGCCGTCCGGTTCATCAAGGACATAACGGTGCGCTACGGCATGCCGAACAACATCATCACCGACAATGGCACCAAATTCGCCAAGGGCGCGCTCGAGCAATACTGCTTCGTCTCTGGCATCCGCCTCGACCTGGCCTCCGTTGCGCATCCGCAGTCCAACGGGCAGGTCAAGCGGGCCAATGGACTCATCCTGTCCGGCGTCAAGCCGCGACTCGTCGAGCCACTCATCCGCTCACCTGGCAGCTGGCTTGACGAGTTGCCCGCCGTTCTCTGGAGTCTACGCGCCACGCCGAATCGGTCGACCGGGTTCACCCCGTTCTTCCGTCTACGGAGCCGAAGCCGTCATCCCGACCGACATCGAGTTCGACTCGCCGCGCGTCGTGATGTACACCAAAGCCGAAGCCAGAGAAGCCCGTGAAGATGGCGTCGACCTGCTCGAAGAAGCACGCCTCCTGGCACTCAGTCGCTCGGCCATCTCCCGGCAAGGCTTGAGGCACTACCACAGCAAGAAGATCAAGCCCCTCGCATTCCGCGAGGGCGACCTTGTCCTCCGACTCGTCCAAGAGCAGGCAGGCCAGCACAAGTTGTCCCCTCCATGGGAGTGCCCATTCATCGTGAGCAGGGCCTTGCGCGACCGCAATGCCTACTACCTCATCGACACACGCAAGTCAAGGAAGCGCAAGAAGGACACCGCCGATGAAGAAACGACCCGGCCGTGGAACGCGGAACTCCTCCGCCCGTTTTACAGTTAGCCGCACGAGCGTATGTATCGTCGCCTTTTGTAAATGCATGAAACTACGGGGTCCTCAAACGAGACTCGGGGGCTGCCTTTTGTCGACCAATTTATTGTGTCCTATTTTCTTGCATCACTATACCACTGAACCCGGCCACTGGTCCGACTCGCTCGACCCGGGGGCTCGGGGGCTGGCCGGCTCGGTCACCACCCCGCCGCCTTACTTGGTGATTCCTGATAAAGTTAGGATGCCGCGGTCCCCCACTTCGCCCTAAAGCCACAGATCCAGCTTTGGCTGTCGGCTGCCAAGCACAACGGGCCAAAGCTCCTTTACGCTTCATACACTAAGTCAAAGGCTGCCGGGTCGATCAACCCGGGCCACCATTCATCAAATGAACAGCCGCACGACCGGCTGCTCGCCAACCGGCTTCGCCGGATTGCCCCCAGCCGGCCAAGTGGGTGTTTCACTCGCGCTCAACGTTTCGAGGGACCCAAGTCCTGCGCGCTCCTCTCAAAGAACCGAACTCCTTGTCACGGACCGGAGCCTCAGCCGTCTGACTCACGGGGGGGGGGGGAGGTTTGAGAAAGGAAAAGCGCATGAAATCGGTCCAAAAACGGAAGGCAAAAAAGCAAAAGCACCCACGACATCTACACAAGTATTTAAGAAAAAGCCCACGGCCCGAGTTCATTACACCCTAAAAACCCCCAGTGGGTGGACCTGCTATTTAACAGACTTTACACAAAGTGCCTCAGGCATCTCCAGCACTGCGTCGTGACGTCGACGGCTCTCCTCTGGCGGTCTCCGGGTCCAGCGAGGCGCCGGTGTCCTCCTCAGCACCCGCGTTGTGGTAGACACCCGTCTCCTCCGAGCTCCCCTCCGGATCGTGAAGGAGCAAGCCGTAGTCGTCGCCGTCCATGGCCCTGCCGTCTTCTGTCCGCTCCGGGTGGAACTCATCGTGGAAGGCGAACTCGGCGATGTAGCTGGCCCAGGAGGCGATCCGGCCGGCTTGCTCCTGCAAGTACTGCTCCGAACCGGCCCGCTGGCCCATCAACGCGTCCAGCTGCAGGTCCGGATGCCAGGACAATGCGAACCGAAGTGCCATCTCAGCACCGGCATGAGCGGCGGAGACGCGCCACTCACCAAGCTGGTCCGGCCCCATCTCCAACCAACGCGCCAGGTGCGAGAAGCTGCTCGGTTGGACGGAGTCCATCCATAGGGTCGCCATCATTGCGGTGCCGGCCTGGGACAACTGCCCCAACTGCGTTCCCAGGACCTGCAGGCGGACCTCAGCGGCGGCGATGATCTCCGGGAAGGTCCAGGCCACCTGTGGATCCGTCCCGGACCCAACGACGCCGGTCGGGTCGCGCTGATGGCGGACGGCTTCCTCCGCCAGCCGCTGCTTCTCCGGGAAGGCCTCTGCCGCAAAGGAAGAAGCGAGTTAGAAGAAGAACAACAAGGAAGAAAGGCCGGATCCCAACCCGGCAAACGACAATAAAAAGCACTTACTGGAGAATGACTCTTCCAGGTGTTGTGCCTCAAGCAACGTACCACGCCGCTCCCGTTTGATGGCGCGATCGCGCTCCTTGAGCGCCTTCTCCAGATCGGTCGCCTTGGTAAGGGCCGCCTTCAGCTCGACATCCTTGTCTTCGGCCACCTTCTCGGCCGCCTCGCAGCGATGGGCCTTGTCCTAACGGGCCCCCTTAGCCGTGGTGACCTGCCCCTGCAGGCGATCCACCTCGGCCTGGAGCCGGCCCTTGTCGTCGCCCAGCTGGCCGCGCTGCTGGTCCGCCTCCACCAGGGCCTGCTGCGCCTCTGCCACCTTGGCGGCTTCCCCTTAAGGTGCTCCAGCTCGGCCTTGAGGCGGCTCTTGTGGCCCGCCAGCTGCTCATGCAGCTGGTTGGCCTCGTCAAGAGACCGCCGAGCCGCGGCCGCCTCCGCCCTCGCCTGCGCCGCCTCGACGCTAAGACGGCGGATGTCGGCAACGAGCCGGTCGTAGTAATGACCGACCCGGAGCAGACGAATCCGCCAGGACAACACCTCAGCTGCGAAAAAGAAGGACTCAGCAGAAGAAAAAAGCAAGACTTAAGATTTGGCCCAACTGTTACACAGTTGGCCCGAATCTCGGGGGCTACACCCAGTGGGTGTGCTAGCACGCCCCCACTAGAAAAGAGCACGAGAATACCTGCGGCTGCGTGGAGCTCCTCCTCCTTAGCGGCAAGCTGCTCCATGAGCTCCCGGTGCTTGCCCAGGAGACGATTGTAGGCGGCGACCCGGAAAGCGTCGAGATGCTGAAGAAAGCAGAAATCAGAACAAGGCCAACACTCTAAAGATTCGACCCAACTACTACGTAGTTGGCTCGAACCTCGGGGGCTACACCCAGTGGGTGTGCTGGCGCGCCCCCATAAAGAAGAAATTACAAGAAGACTTACCAGAACTGCGCGCTCCAGGTCGCGCGTCCGCTCCACCTCGGCCTGGGCGAAGGCCTCGAGCCGTTCCGTCCGGCCTCGCAGGCGGCGATTGACGGCGTCCAGCGCTGCCTCCTCCAGGGTCTGAGGCCCGAAGACAACAGCGCTCCCGCTCCGACGCCCTTCCTACCGGGGCACCAAGGCGTATTCCCCGCTGGCCGCTCGCGACGCGGCCAGCACCTCCTCTGACGCCCTTCCTGATGCCGACGACGACCCGGACGCTGGGACGCCCTGCGTCGCCGTCTCCGGCCCAGCTGTCGGGGCGGCCTCCGACACCGCCGCCCGCAGCGTCTCTTCCAAAGCGGCGCCGCCTCCACCACCATCAGTCCCCACTCGCTCGACCACGTCGGCCCGCGGCGGGCTGTCATCCGCCACCTCCACGACCGCCCGGTCGGGGATCACCACCTCAGCCCGGCCTCCATGGCCGCGCTCCCTCACCAACGACGAATCAAAGACCGTCACCGCCACCACTGTGCCCTCCGGCATCTCGTGCGAGGCCGGCTCCACGCCGCCTCGCGCCCATGCCGCTGCCGTGTCGGTCGAAGCACGGACCGACGCCGCCCCCAGCTCCGCCTCGGCCTGGTTCTTGTCTCGCCAGGTCACGGCTTCGGCGTCGTTCGGATCCAGGCCGAGGTCCGAGTCGGCCTGTCCCTCCACCTCGGCCTGGTCGGCGAGGTCGGACCGGCTCCTGCGGAACTCGGCCCTTTTGGCGGCCACGGATTCCGCCGCCGCCCTCGCCAGCGCGATTGGCAACCTTAAGAAGAAGACAGAATGAGCAGAAAAGAAACAAGACTAGCTCAAGAAAAAAAATTGAAGCGCAAACGAGAGATGAAGCTTACCCCGCCAAGACCGAGACCGGGGTTGGCCTCCCGTTCCCGCCGCCGCGGTTCCTCTTGGCCGGCCTCCCGGCCCCGGCCGGGTCCTCGTGCACTTCGGGGCCTGAGGTCGCGGCGCGACGCTGTCTTTCCCATGCAGGAGGCTCGGCGCCGTCCCATGCGAGGACCCGGCTCCGCCCGCATCGCCGCCTCCCCCTCCCAACGCCACTACACCGACAACTGGCGTCAGCACTGACCTTTCCGTGCCGCGTTCAGCAAATCAAGACACATGAAGAAAAACACGAGACTTACCCATGCGACGCCCAGCGCCGGCGTCGGACTCGGCCTCCTCCTCCCCACCATGAGCCGCGGGCTCCTCTGGCGCCACCGGCGTCACCTCCAATGAGGCCCGGGCATAAGGATGGCGAATCGCATTCAGAAGTACCCCCCGCGTCACGTCAGGACAGATGAAAAGGTGCGTGGCAGCAAAGTAAGAAGGCCAGGCACTCACCTGCGGCGCCGGGTTCGACTGGCTGTATGGCGCCTTGCCGAACCGCCAGTCCTCCCCAAGGTTGGCCTTGGAGATGTCATTCACGCCGCGCTCGATCTGCTCCGCGGACAGCCGCGTCGACCCCATGCGGTTGGGATCTTGAAGGCCGACCATTTTGCCGATAAGGCAGGAGCGCCCCTGAAGCGGAAGGACCCGGCACCTGACGAACGTGGTGAGGAGGTCGGTCCCGGTGAGCCCCTCATGTGTCCTCATCACCGTCACCCGCTCGCAGAGATTGACGATCTCCGGCGACGGGCGCCTGGACGAGTAGCCCCAGTTCGTCTTCGCCCGCGGCGGCACGATGGCCAAGGCCGGAAGGTTGATGCGATCTGCACCAAGGTTGCGGACGTAGAAGAAGGAGTTATGCCACTTCTTGGCAGAATCCTCCAGCGGGATCTTGGGGAAATCCGCCCCCGACCGCTTCGAGATGACGGCGGCGCCACAATCGGCAAACTCCCCGGCCGACGGGCCCTGCTGCTTCAAGGATAAGAAGCGCGCCCAGAGGTCGATCGTAGGCTCGACCACCAGGTACCCCTCGCAACGGTGACGAAGCCGGAGAGTTGGACAATGGCGCCGGCGCCAAGATGATGCGGCTGGAGCCCGAAGAACTCCAAGAACGCGCGAAAGAAGCTCGCCGGCAGCCCGAACCCGCACTCGAAGTGTGTGAGGAAGACCACGCGCTCCTGCCCCTTGGGCCGAGGCCTCTGCTCGCCGCGCGGCAGGCGGACGCCGACGTCCGTCTCCCGCGGCAGGCGCCGCGTCGCCCGGAGTTGGGTGATGTCCTCGGAGGTGACATTCGAACCCATCCAGGAGCCCGATGGCAGCGACATGATCAAAGGAAGAAGAAGGAAGATGGAGAGAAGGAGTTCTGCTCGGAGCAGCGGGCGCCGCAGTGCATCAGTTGCAAAGAGCGGAGCGAGAGCAAAGGGATAGGAGGGCGCAAGCGAGAATAATGTTCGCCGCCCCCCTGCCCCCTAATTTATAACCCTCGGTATGAACGTGGGGAAGTGGGGAAGTGGGATCGTCTGCATGCACCCGTTCCACTACCTCACAATAAGTGTGCACGTACACGCGCAGTAACTGCCCGGGGAAGAGCAACCGGCCCCCGGACGCCGCAATAAATCCACGCGCTTGGGACGAGGGCGCGTGGCGGTGGGCCCCAGCCCGTGGCCCGGTCCCGTCACGCGCGTGGCCCGTCAGGCCCCTCCGACTTCCGGGCACCATGTGGCGCTCGCGTGAAGCCTGGGGGATTGCCCCAAGATTCGGTGGACTTCTCGGTTCCCGACACGGCCGGGATGCCACGATCCGGTTTCCAAGAAAACCGGCACACAGCGGGTGTTGCCGGACCCGGCGCTCGTAGAATCCACCTTGCTTAAGGGGAAACTGCGAAGGCCCAGTCATCCGAAGACGGCGGACCTTCACAGCTTTGGGGACTACTGTCAGGGGGATGGACCTCGGGCAGGCAACGGAACCCGGATCCTCTTCAAAAAAACAACGGGGTTGGCACCGCCCTTCAATACCGGCACGCGCTTGGACCAAGCCCCACGAGCCGGCCAGACTAGCCGACCCGGCAAGACACGTCGACTCGGCCCCAACAACTAGCGCAAGACAGCCGAACCCGACATGACCAAAGCCTCCACGACAAGCCAGCACCACCCGTGGCGTGCTACGCAATCCAGCCACGGGTCAACTCCCATCCCATCCAGGCCATATGATGGGACGAGACTTCAATCAACGATGACCGAGGTAACAGTGCCCCGTCCATGCCTCTGGTCAGCAGGAACGTGGCAACAGTGCCCCTCACCTACCCGCTGACTAGGGCCGGCGTGGCTATAGTGCCCCCGCCTTCACCTCTCACGACAGCAAGCAACAACCTGACGGAGAGCATTGTACGCGACTCAACTCGGCCACACCCTGACGATCGACAAGACGGCGCACAGTCCCCCTAGGCATGCGGGGCCCGCACCTAGGGGAACCCGGCGAACCACAAGCCCTCGGCGGGACCCATCCCGGGTTCCCGGACACCGACAATACGGACCCACCGACTTGAAACATTACCATTGTACCCCCGGGGGATTGGACTATAAAACCCCCCAAGAGCCCACGATCATGGGCGAGAGAGCAAGAGGGCAAGCAAAAGACACATACGAGAGAAAAGCAAGTAAGCGTAGGACTAGCCACAAAACAACAACATCGGAGAGAAGGAGCAGCGCAAGCCTTGGCCAGCTTCCTTCCTCCTCCATACAGCTCCAGGAGCAACATTGTACTATCGATCATCCAACTACACTCGGCAGGACTAGGGGTATTATCTCTCCGGAGAGCCCCGAACCTGGGTATGTCCGGCGTCCCGCGCCCGCTCATGCCAACCCCGCCTCTGGAGTCCACCAGCACCCTCGAGCCTCCTCCTCTCTTTAGCCATCCCTTGGCATCTGCTGTGCACCCACCACGACACTCCGGCTGGGCGGCTTTACCATGACCGCCCGTTCAGTCGTTAAGCTAACGATGACCTCTCGGGTCATCGAAAACCCCCTTCATATCGACTCCGAACACTCCAAGCAGATGGATCCGGCGGAGCTTTCTTCCTTAAACGAGCTCCTAGATCGCATCGCCGCCCTGGGGGGTCACCATAGAGTATGATCGAATTGGGCTTAAACCCGATCAGAGAGAAATCAAATCTCCACCGATCACCCACCAGATAGCGGTAGTCGAGGAGTGAATCAACAACTCTTCCTCCATAATAAGGGTGGACCATGTCCAGATCTCTGGTCTCGAAGAGCCGGACACCTACCCGTGAGGAGATGCATCCTGCCCTCCGAACATAGAATCGAATGACGGGCCTAAGAAATTAGTGGACATCCCGGAGCCCGATCTGCTAAGTTTGGAAGACCTTCAGACTCCGGATCTAAAACTGGGTCAGGGTTCAGATTTAAATCCACCCACCCGAATACAAGCGCTCTGATGAGCATACAACAGCAGTCTCAGGAAACGGTCCACCACTTCTGGGCCAGATTCCTTCTTGTCAAAAACAAGATTAAAGATTGCCGCGACGAGGAAGCGATCTCAATGTTATGCAACAATTGCAGGGACAAAGGAATCCTCAACGCCATCAACCGTCATCGCATCCTACACTTCGCTGACTTGGCAACTACCGTACAGAAGTACGGCACAATGGAAAGCGCATGGAAAACTCAAGCAGCCCGTTGGGAATCATCGATCCCCACTCAACCCCTCATTCAGGCGAAAAGGGCGCACCCTTGCAACACACCCGGTTCAATAGTAAAGAAATACAAGTCCAGTATGGGGTGCGGAACTGTTTTGGAAGGATGGCTCGATGTGCCATGCAAAATACATGCAACACCGGATAACAAACCAACACATAGCCTTAGAGCATGTTGGATACGCCTGTCGGATTTCGGGTTTCAGCAGACCCTTGAGGTTCGAACACTTTGGTGCGCACGGAGATCTCTCCCCTACCGATCTACGTCTGATCTCCTCGCGTGATTTGAGCTGGAAACAACGAACAACACGAGGGACACAAGGTTTATACTCGTTCGGGCCACCGTTGTGGTGTAATACCCTACTCCAGTGTGTGGTGTGGTGAATTGCCTCAGGGGCTGATGATGAACAGTACAAGGGAAGAACAGCCTTGCGAGAGGTGTTCTTGAGCTGGTGCGATGAACTGCTTGGGTGAGTTCAATCGCCTCTCTCTCTTTCTTTCTCTAGATGGATGGGTATGTCCCTCCGATTTTTCCGATGTCCTTCCTCTGTGGTGGCTAGCTCTATTTATAGAGGCCCTAGGCCTCTCCCCAAATAATGAGCAGGAAGGGCGCCAACAATTGGCCATTTTGAAGGGGAACATCTAGTACAAGTTATCCTGACCAAAGGTGGTCTTCGGCTGCCAAAAGTATTGGTGATGACGCCGTCTTGGGCTCCATGGTGACCTCCGTCCTGCCGCTCTGCTGGTCTTGGTCTCGTTGCACCGGAATGGTAACCTTTGCCCGGTGCCTTGGCCTGTGCTTGCCACCTTTGCACCAAAGGGGAAACAAGGACACTGCACGGGCCAACGCCTACCTGGCGCCCGCCTGGTCTCGATCGTCATGGCTTGCGTCACGGGCTCCTCGTGAGGTACCCCTGCCTTGATCTCTCCGCCTCCTTGTGAGCCTACCTCATGAGGCTGCTTCAGAGGAAGCTTCCGGTCGTCCGCCCTGCGAGGCTTGGCCCCTCGCGAGGGTCTTGAGCTTGAGCTGATGAAGATGGGCCGCGCTGGGCCCCCACTTGAGCCACGCCGCAGGCCGCAGGCAGGCAAGTCTGGGGACCCCCATTCCTAGAACACCAACAACTCCGGCAAGTGGCCAAGAGCGGTGAGGATATCCACACCAAAAATAACCCCGAACAACACCCCCAGGGGACAACGACCCCAAAGTACTGGCGGTCTTCGAGACATTCGCTTCCAACAATAGGCGCAAAAGAGCACTACGCGGACTCGTCGAACTCTGTCAAATAGCAGCACTAAACCCTTGGAACGACACGGCTATAACTTTTAATGCCGGTGACAAACCAAGATACAGGACAGTCCGAGCACTAGCCGCCTTGGTCCTCAGTCCAATCATGGACGGCTTTCGACTCACCAAGGCCCTCATGGACGGTAGCAGCATACTAATCCTCCTCTATGAGGATACAATACGAAACATGGAAATAGACATGAGCTGCATCGAGCAAAGAAACACGACCTTCCGAGGAATCATTCCCAGTCGGGAGGTACGGTGTGCGGGAAAAATCACACTCGACGTGGTATTCGGCACACCGGAGAACTATCGGTCTAAAGAAATAACCTTCCAAGTGGCCCCTTTCAACAACGGATATCACGCCCTCTTAGGGCGAGATGCATTTACGCGCTTCCAAGCGGTACCCCATTACGGATACATGAAGCTTAAGATGCCTGGGCCCAATGGTATAATCACTCTAGCTAGTGATCCGGACATAGCACTCCGTGCCGAGAATAAAACCGCATCCTTGACCCTCAAGGCCTTATCTGAAGCCCTCACGGCCGAAGAATTAACCGCGCTGTGCTTCACGGTGGACAGGGATGATGTGGTCCTAGGCAAACGACCCAAGTCCACCTCCTTCAAACCAGCAGAAGAAATAGTCCAATTCCATGTCCATCCAGCGGACCCCAAGAAGACAGCATCCATTGGAGCACAACTAGACCCAACGGTTGACACGGCGCTACGAGAGTTCCTGCGTGAGAATTGGGATATATTTGCCTGGCACCCTTCTGATATGCCAGGAATCCCACGCGAGTTGGCCGAACACAGCCTCAATATATTGAAGGGATATAAACCGGTCAAGCAAACACTACGGCGCTTTTCCAAACCCAAACATCAAGCTATGGGGGAGGAGCTAGCCAAACTAATCGAGGCAGGACTCATTAGAGAAACAAAACATCCGGATTGGCTGGAAAACCTGGTGATGGTTCCAAAGAAAGACAAGTCATGGCGCATGTGCGTCGATTTCAAAGACCTCAATAAGGCTTGCCCTAAGGATCCCTTCCTCCTCCCCCGCATTAACAAGATCATTGATGCTACCGCAGGACACGCCTCAGTATGCTTCCTTGACGCATATTCCGGATACCATCAAATTAAAATGAAGGAGTCCGATCAAGCTGCAACAACATTCATCACCCCATATGGGCCATTCTGCTTCAATACCATGCCCTTCGGACTCAAGAATGTCGGCGCCACTTATCAACGCATGATCCAAACATGCGTGGAGAAACAGATCAGAAAGATAGTTGAAGCCTATGTGGATGACGTCATAATCAAGACAAGGCACGTCGAAACACTAATAGACGACCTACGCCTCACATTTCACAACCTCCGCGCATATGACATTAAGCTCAAACCGGAAAAGTGTGTTTTTGGCATCCCCACTGGAAAGCTGCTGGGCTTCATCGTTTCCAATAGAGGAATTGAAGCAAATCCAGCCAAAATCCGAGCCCTGTCACAATTGGCTACGCCAACAGACATTAAACAAGTCCAAAAACTTGTGGGTTGCGTGGCAGCTCTAAGCCGCTTTATCTCCAGATTGGGAGAAAAGGCACTGCCACTCTATCATCTTCTACGGCGAACCGATCACTTCGAGTGGACGAACACGGCAACAGCCGGACTGGAAGAAATAAAAACCCTCCTAGCAAGCAACCCAATCCTGGCTGCACCAAACGTCGGCGAACCCATGTTGCTATACATATCAGCAACACAAAAGGTGGTGAGTGCCGTACTCGTCGTTGAACAAGAACAGGACGGACACAAATTCCCGCTTCAGAAGCCAGTATACTACGTATCCACTGTCCTTACTCCATGCAAATCCCGGCACCCCCATTATCAAAAGATAGCATACGCGGTGTTCATGGCATCCTGAAAGCTACGACACTACTTCCAGGAGTGTTCGATCACGGTGGCTTCCGAACTATCACTCAACGTCATAATAAACAACCGCGATGCCACGGGCCAGATTGCCAAATGGGCCATTGAGCTCCTCCCATTTGACATTACATATAAACCACGTCGAGCCATTAAATCCCAAGTACTGGCTGACTTCGTCGCCGAATGGACAGAGGCCGAACTCCCTAAAGAGTATGGCACATATTGCAATTGGGTTATGTATTTCAATGGCTCCAAAATGCTGGCAGGACTCGGGGCGTGCATCGTTTTAACGTCCCCTACCGGAGACGTCGTTCAGTACGTACTCCAAATACTATACACAGACTCCAATAACGCAGCCAAATATGAGACCTTATTGCATGGTCTCTGGATGGCTGTCTCCATGGGCATACAGCGCCTGGAAGTGCTCGGGGACTCCAACCTCGCAATATCTCAAATAAATGGAGACTTCGATGCCAAAGACCCGAAGATGGCAGCTTATCGTAATGCCATCCTAAAAATGCCGGCTCGGTTCGAGGGACTCGAGTTCCATCATGTGGCCCGAGAAAGTAATCAAGCGGCGGACGTTCTTGCTCGCATAGGCGCTAAGAGCGACCCCGTCCCGCCCAACATTTTTCTGGAATGGCTTTTTAAGCCATCCGTGGTGTGGCAGGGGGAGGGTGGCAACACTAGTCCGAATCCGAACACAACCGATATCGTCGGAGGCTCAACCACCGAAATAACACCTTCGACCCATCTCATTATGGCAGTCATTGCCCCATGGACCGAACCATTCCTGGCCTACCTTAATAAGAAGGAGCTTCCCGAGGATCAGAATGAGGCCCACTGCATTGTCCGGCGTTTGGAGGCCTACAAGGTTCATAACGGAGAGCTCTATAAGAAGAGCGCTACCAGAGTTCTTCAAAGATGTATCTCCGAGGAAGAGGGGCGACAGCTCTTGGCGGAAATTCACGCCGGACTCGACGGTCACCACGCCGCAGCTCGGGCCCTTGTTAGCAAGGCCTTTCGTATAGGATTTTATTGGCCAACGGCCCGAGCAAATGCACAGGACCTCGTCCAACGTTGCGTTGGATGCCAACTCTTCGCCAACCAAAGCCATATGCCCCCACTGCCTTACAAACAATCCCCATCACTTGGCCCTTTGCGGTCTGGAGACTCGATATGGTCGGACCCCTTAAAGGAGGAAGCCATAAGATAAAGTATCTGCTGGTCATGGTAGATAAATTCACTAAGTGGATAGAGGCCAAACTAGTCAAAACGGCTGAGGCGGGGCCGGTAATAGATTTCATATCCGACGTGGTACACCGTTATGGTGTTCCACACAGTATCATCACCGATAATGGCTCTAATTTCACAGCTGATGAAGTGAAAACTTGGTGTGCTAATCTGGGCATTAAGCTCGATTATGCCTCTATCTATCACCCGCAGACAAATGGTTAAGTCGAACGGGCTAATGGTCTTATTATGAGCGGCATCAAACCTAGACTAGTGCGGTCTTTGAAAGAATCGGACAAGCACTAGGTGGAGGAACTTGACTTCATACTCTGGGGGTTGCAGACCATGCCCAACCGCACTACTGGATATACACATTTCTTCATGGTGTACGGTGCGGAAGCAGTGTTACCCTGCGACATTATTCATGACTCACCTCGAGTGCGCATGTACGAAGAGAGAGAGGCCGAGCTTGATCGGGAGGATAGCTTAGATGCCCTCGAGGAGGAGCGCGATGTCGCAAAAGCCCGTTCCGCATTTTAACAATAGTAGGCTCGCAAGTATCAAAGCAGAGAAGTGCGGGCCAAGACTTATAATGTTGGTGAACTCGTTCTATGCCTGTCGGAGAAGAAAAAGGACAAACTCAAGCCCAAGCGGGAGGGTCCCTACATCATTGACGAAGTTCTCACTGGAGGAGCATACCGCCTGCGCGATGCATCAGACAATCACTTGGAGCCGAACCCCTGGAATGCGGCCAGACTCCGACGATTCTATGCCTAGCGCCGAACTCTATGTTCGTCTCCTTCCTCCTATTATTACTGTTATTTTTTCTCTCTTTTCATTTTTTATCTCGTTTTGTTTTGTTCTTTAGCCCTATGGCTTTAGTACGGCCAAACCATGCTCCCGTGATGCGTACATCTCCAAATATGTACGTTCATTATACCTGGGGGCTTCTTGTACAGAAGCTTGCTATTATCCTTCAAGCATCAACCTCACCACATATGCATTCTTCTCATATGTACCTTTTCTTCGCCATTATATGCATCGATATGAGTTAAGTTTTGGCCAAGCTGGGTTGCCTGGCTCCTGTGCTTATGCCCTACGTTCCCGTTAGTTCGGCTAGGGCATAAAGGGAGCACCTCTGCGATTGTTACTGCCGGGTCATCCGGATGTGTACCTCAGACTGGGTGAAGCCGAAAGCTAGCGTTCTTAAGGGAATATTCGGTCGGTGAATTAAAGACGTTTCCGCATTCACTCCACTGTGAAACCCCAGAAGTTACTTATCTGTGATTTTTTTTCAGTCACAGTTCGGAAATGCACAGTAAACGCATGCACACCCAGGGAAAGGAACCCTTAACGGAACTATCCTCTCTAGAAGATGTTTCTTACATAATGTAATATAACATAACTACCCGGATATACATTGTCTATTCAAGCAATTATGACCCCTACACATGGTACCCATGCATACCCCGGTATATTCTACTGCTAGGGTATTCGGAAACACTCCGCACCTTCGGGTCCAGAGGTCGAAGCAAAAAAGGTCGGCCATGACAATTGTTTTTATAATCCAACTAGAATCACATATGTTAGGGAAAGTACATAGTCACCACGACTCAAAAATTTCCTCCTCTATGCCGTCCAGCAGGCGGTCTAATTTACAATCCTGCTAGGAATATCTGGCGGCTACTTCTACTTGTTCATATACTAAACTAACAGGAATTTCTTCCCCATTTGACCCTAGCGGTCTGACCCGGGCCATGTGATTCGGATCCAGCTTGGCATACCGCATTTTTACCATGGCCCAAGCCTCTCGCGCACCCTCTTGGCAGGCTGATATCTTCCACAGCCAGATACGCCGCTGTGCTCCCTTGAACAGCTCTACAAGCTTCTCCATACTCCCTAGAGGGGAGGCGGATGGCCATAAGGCCTTGGCTACACTCCGCATTGCCTGCCGAGCTTGCTCGTGTAACTGTGACATCCCTTGCAGAAGATCACTTGATGATCCGGATGCCTCCTCTTCGGGATGGCCCGTCAACATACCTGCAATCACAGCTATATCAGCTAATTGTACCCCCAAACTGTTACAAGGTAAATTCGGCCACATACTGAATATGTTGCCTCGCAGCTTTTTGTTCTCCTTCACAGAGTCGGCTAGCTGAGCTCACACATCTTTCAGTTCTTCGCCCAGTTTGATGTTTGAATCCTAGAGTTTGTTTTTCTCCTCTCTGACTCGGGTCAGAACATGCTCACCTATGGCATGTTGTCTCTTCGCCTCTTTTTCGCTCGTTTGAGCGGCCTTCAGTTCCTCTCATAGTTGGTCCGGTGACCCTGTTATGAGACAAGCAGCTGTTGCAATACAGCTGGCGTATAGTTTTTCTTTTTGGTTTCTCGATGGATGGAAATATTACCAGAGGACGCCTTCTTGAACTTTTCCAGTTCGGTGGCAGCAGCAATTAGCCGCGTCTGGCACTGCTCCAGCTCTTGGGCTAGCAGGTCGTTCTTCTCCGTAAGAACCTGGTTATACAATGATCCTTAAAACATTTGTCCCAACTGCTTCAAGTCTCGGGGGCTACGAGCACATGGTTATCAAATTTGGACAAGGTAAACTTACCTGCACATCTTTCAAATGTTGCTCGGTGGCTCGGTTAAGCCCATCTCGAGCAGCTCGGATGTATGCATCAGCCGAGCTGAAGGCACCGAACGCCTCTTTTGAGAAGTGGGGATTTCGTAAAACGGACCTCCGGTGCCGGTGATTCATGTCGCTCTCCACTTCCGAATTGGTGACAGACATATTTTAGGAACCCTCGGCAGAAGGAGAGTCTGGCGCCGCTCCCATATCGGGCCCCGTCTCTTCGGCTGGGACCGAACCCTGGTGATCAGGAGTACGACTGGTCGGGTCCCCGGACATAGTCCGTCGAGCCTTTTCCCTGATACAAAATGAATATATAAGTCACAACTGGACGCGACTACTAAAAAGAGCATAGTTGCAAACCCATACCTCTTCAAGGAAGGCCCGACCGTATCTTTGTTTTCCTTCCTCTTCGAAGGCCTGCCCGACGCGGGAGCCGCTCTCTCTGGAGATGCCCCCGGGGCAGCACGACGCGCCAAACGCCTCCCCTTATGAGCACAGGTTAGTGCGGTGAGTGAGGAAGAATGAGAAAACCCTCTCGGACAAAGTGTCTCCTGATTACTTACGTGAGAAACAGGAAGGAGGCCGGGGTAATCGGCGATGATGGGTACATCCGTGCCGTCATAACTCGTCTGATAGAAAACTCCATCTTTGAGCTCCACGAATATGTCCGGATCTTCCTCATATCCGGGGTCAAGATCTCGATTGTGATTCTCCGGCTAAGGGGCAGGGTCATGGATCCCCTCGACAGCCTTTCACCATTCCTGTCATGAATGAATAAGATATCACCCTTCAAAAATAATTCAGGAGAGGGGTCGAATAGTGGAGTTAGATCTTACCCAGCTAGGAGAATTGTACATAGAAAACCCATCTCGATTTTGGAGACGGGCGAACTCCTCCTGCTCCCCTTTATACAGTTCGGCCAGTATTTTGGCTAGAGCGGCAGGAGTCTTCGGGCCCTTCCGACCGTAGCGAGAGGCGTCGTCTTCCCCATTGAAATGCCACATGGGTATCCCTCTATATTGGAGTGGTTGGACCCCCCGTGTTATGGAGACCGCCATTGCCTCGACTATTGACAATCCGGACTGGGTGAGCATCTTGGTCTTGCCCAGCAGCAGACTGATCTCTGCTCTATCCTCTTCCTTGAGGCTTCGAGGACGCCAACTATGGTGTTTCTTCAACGGAGCACTTGAAAATTTGGGGAGGCCCATCCGGACTGGGTCGGGAAGTGCGACGTCGTCAATATAAAACCATTCAGAGGTCCACTCTTCGGAAGCTTTCTTCGGTGTGCCAGATAGGTATCCGGTCTCAGCAATGCGCCATATTTTGGCCCCGCCCACTTCAAATATCGATCCCTCGTGGTTGCGTGGGACAAGACAAAACAGCCTTCTCCACATATCAAAATGGGCCTCACAACCCAGGAATGATTCGCATAAAAGCGACATAGCCCGTAATATGCAAGATGGAGGCTGGGGTAAAATTGTGTAGCTGGAGGCCATAATGCTCCAGAAGCCCTCGGAGGAATGGGTGAATTGGAAATCCCACACCCCTTAGCAGATAGGGGACGAAGCACACTCATTCCCCCGTGGAAGGATTGGGGAAATCCTCTGCCTGGATTTTGCCATTGAAGGAAGCCAACCCTGCTCGAACAGGGACCAAATCCACAGGGGGGAGAAATCCCTGCGTTTGCAACTTCGCCAATCGACTGTGGGACACGAAGCACCTCTCCCACTCACCTTTCTCCGGGTTGGAACGGGAGGAGGAGCTAGGAATGTTGGCCATGTTGGAATGGTCTTTCTTGGCAATCTCTGAGGATTTTCTCCGTATGATGCCGAATGGATCTGAGACCCAATCTCCTTAAATAGACGCTCTTTCTCGCATGGCTAGGGTGTTATTTGCAAAAGGATACCCTAACTGTCTGCATTCGCCCGACGCATGGCGGCTAAAGTCATCGATGCACAGAAGCCGAGGGGTGCGGCCTTGAATTAAAAACTGAATACGTTACTTGAAAGTTGTCGGAGGAGGAACCCGCCTTGCAATGCCGGAGACAATATGCGCGCCGAACACATCGTCATTGAAGCCTGGTTCGGGGGCTACTGAGGGAGTCCTGGACTAAGGGGTCCTCGGGCGTCTGGCCTGTTAGCCATGGGCCGGACTGATGGGCCTCCGGACTGTTAGCCATCACCCCCCCCCTCTAGACACCTCTTCTTGATCCTTTCAATTGGTATCAGAGCTTTGGTCTCCATTGCTTTGGTTTAAACACCTTTGGAGGAAGATGGATGGGTCTACATTGGGGAGTCTTAGACGTAGAGTGCCTATACTTGATGGAGAGTTCTTTCATGAGTGGAAAATTGAGATGCTTGAGATTTTCAATGAATATCATTTGAACAAGTATATTACTAGCCCTTGTGCACCTCATGTTGATCCTTTGCATCCTACCCTTGATGAGTCTATTGACATGATCCATAATCTTAGAACTGTCAATTTAATCACTAGAGGATTGCCTAGAAACTTGTTTGCTAGCTTGCCTGCTCTTGATTGTGCCTACACCATATGGAGATTTCTTGAGGAATGATTTCCAAACTTTTCCTTGCAAAACTTGGATGAAATTCTTCATAAGTCTATTGCCTTGAGTAAGATGAGTTCCAATGATCCCAAATTTGGTGACTGTCTGTTTGAGCTTACTAATCTTACGCGTGCCAAAGGAGATGTTGGAATCATTAGCAATATCATCTAAAAAACCATTAGAATTCATAAAGATGACTATTGTGATGACCATTTATATAATGAATTACCCTCTCTAGGAATTGATCCATCACAAGACGATGTTGAACATGGATACTATGATGAGGATGGTGATAGTGACTTCGATCTCGATGAGTCTATGAGACACTTTGGTCTTATGGCTAATATTCACGGCTACATGGCTGGAGGAAAGGAATGGGTTCTTGATAGTGGGTGTACCGATCACATGACCAGAAACAAGGATATGTTTCGTGAGCTTGCTGAAAACGACGACCCTCGAAAGTATGTCACTTTTGGTGACAACTCAAAGGGTAAGGTGGTTGGACTTGGTAAGGTGGCCATCTCACATGATAGCTCCATACAAAATGTTATGCTCGTTGAATCTCTTGGATATAATCTACTTTCCGTATCTAGACTTGCTGACTTTGGTTTCAATGTCCTATTTACTGAAGTAGATTGCCAAGTGTTTCATAGAGATAACCACAATATGGTCTTTACTGGTTTACGTAAAGGTGATCTTTACATTGTTGATTTCACTAAAAAGGCTCAACCTCGAACTTGCTTAATTTCTAAATCTTCTAAAGGTTGGTTGTGGCATAGAAGATTAGGTCATGTGGGCATGCAAAATCTTGATAAGCTTATTAAAGGTGATCATATCCTTGGAGTAAAAGATGTTATATTTGACAAGGATAGATTGTGCAATGCTTGTCAAGCCGGAAAATAAGTTAGAGGAAGTCATCCCGTGAAGAACATCATGACCATGAGAAGACCGCTCGAGCTACTTCATATGGATCTCTTTGGTCCCAATGCCTACAAAAGTCTCGGTGGTAACTCATTTGGTCTAGTAATAGTCAATGATTTGTCAAGATTTATGTGGGTGTTCTTTCTTGATGATAAATTGCAGGTCCAAAAGATCTTCAAGAACTTCGCTAGGAAGGCCCAAAATCAATTTGAAGTGAAGATCAAGAAGGTTCAAAGCGACAATGGAACGGAGTTCAAGAACACAAATGTGGATACCTTTCTTGACGAAGAAGGGATTTCACACAAGTTCTCGGCTACGTACACACCTCCACAAAATGGAGTTGTTGAGAGGAAGAACCGGACTCTTATTGAGATGGCGAGAACGATGCTTGATGAGTACAAGACGCCAAAACACTTTTGGGCGGAAGCGGTTAAGACAGCTTGTCATGCAACAAATCTCTTGTATCTTCACAAGCTACTCGGCAAGACGACATACAAGCTTCTCACCGGTAACAAACCCCAAGTTGGATCCTTTCAAGTATTCAGCTCAAAGTGCTACATTCTTGATAAGCATCATCATTCTAAATTTGCTCCTATATCTCATGAGGGTTTCCTACTTGGTTATGGCTCAAACTCTCACACTTACCGTGCCTACAACGATTTAACCCAAAAGGTTGAAGAGACGGTAGATGTGAAGTTTGATGAATCTAACGGCTCGCGAGTAGAGCAATTGCCAATTGATGTAGGAGACAAAGACACTCGGGAAGCAATCCAAGACTTGTCTATTGGCAAGATTCGTCCAACGGAGGTGAAGGAGAGTACCTCATCCGTCCAAGTGGAAGCTTCTACCTCACGACAAGGTGAACCAAGAGTTGACATGGAAGCATCCACAAGTGGAACACGCCAAGATGAAGAAAACGAGGAAGTACACCAAGATGAACCTCTAAATATCCTTCTCCACCTCGACAAGAGAACGACAATGTCAACAACGAAGAAGGACAAGAAGAAGAACGAGATGATGAAGAAGATGCTCCACCTCGACCCAAACAAAAGCTACGGGTTTGAGAAAGAGTCTCAAGAGACCATCCCGTCGAACAAATCTTCAATGATATCCAAACCAGGTGAATCACTCGCTCTAAAACTCGTTTGGCTAATTTTTGTGAACATTATTCATTCATCTCTAGCATTGAACCTATGAAGGTTGAAGAAGCATTGGAAGATCCGAATTGGATAAATGCCATGCACGAAGAGCTACACAACTTTGAGAGAAACCAAGTGTGGACATTGGTCGAGAAGCCCGACAACAACCACAACATCATCAGTACCAAATGGGTGTTTCACAACAAGCAAGACAAAGATGGACAAGTAGTTTGCAACAAAGCATGTCTCGTCGCCCAAGGCTACACTCAAGTCAAAGGTATGGACTATGGTGAGACATATGCCCCCATTGCTAGACTTGAGTCCATCCGCATCTTACTTTCCTATGCCAATCATCATGATATCACCTTATACCAAATGGACATTAAAAGTGCTTTTCTAAATGGTGAAATTGAGGAGGAAGTTTATGTTAAACAACCTCCTGGCTTTGTTAATCCTAAGAAACCCGATCATGTTTACAAACTTCACAAAGCTCTTTATGGCCTTAAACAAGCTCCTAGAGCATGGTACAAATGCTTGACCAAGTTCATTATTGAAAAAGGCTTTGAGATTGGAAAGATTGATTCTACTCTTTTTTACTAAAAGGGTTAATGGTGAATTATTTGTGTGCCAAATTTATGTTGATGATATCATATTTGGTTCGACTAACCCTCATTTTAGTGAAAAGTTTGGGAAGCTAATGTTGGAGAAGTTTGAGATGTATATGATGAGTGAACTCAAGTTCTTTCTTGGTTTGCAAATCGAGCAAACTAAGGAAGGCACCTTTGTCTCTCAAAGAAAGTACACCAAGGACTTATTCAAGAAGTTCAACATGCAAGAAAGCAAAGGTATGAAAACCCCCATGCCTACTAGTGGACATCTTGACTTGACCAAGGATAGCAAACTGGTTAACCAAAAGGTTTATTGCTCTATGATTGGTTCATTATTATATCTATGTGCCTCTCATCCCGATATCATGCTAAGTGTATGCATGTGTGCACGATATCAAGCGGCCCCCAAAGAATGTCATCTTAAGGCTATGAAAAGGATAGTGAGATACCTAATACACACACCAAATTTTGGCATTTGGTATCCTAAGAGGTGTTCTTTTGATCTTGTTGGCTACTCCGATTCGGACTATGCCGGTGACAAGGTTGATAGAAAGTCCACCTCGGGTACTTGTCAATTTCTTGGTAGATCTCTTGTGTCTTGGTCCTCCAAGAAACAAAACTCGGTATCCTTATCCACCGCTGAAGCGGAATACATTGCCGCCGGTTCATATTGTGCTCAATTACTTTGGATGACCCAAACTCTTAAAGATTATGGGATCTATGTGAAACATGTTCCATTGCTTTGTGACAATGAAAGTGCTATTAACATTGCTCATAATCACGTGCAACATTCTCGAACTAAGCACATTGAAGTTCATCATCATTTCATTTGAGATCATGTTGCTAAAGGGGACATTGATCTTAAGCATGTTCATACCGATAAGATATTGGCGGATATATTCACCAAACCGCTTGCTGAGAAAGTATTTTGCCGTTTGAGAGGTGAATTGAACATCATTGATGCTTCAAACTTGGAGTAGAAACTCCATTTGGATACATGCAAGGCATGAGCCTTTGACTAATCCTTGATGGTTTTGTTATGATGATGATCATATGTCTTGGATATATTTGCACCCTTGCATGCTATCTAACCCTTGTAGGTACTTGGATGAATCAAAATCTATGAGATTGCAAATCACTCACATCTTGAGCAATCCCTACATCACCAAGTCTCTACAATATGGTGGTTGAAGACAAGGAAGCATGAAACCTTTCAACATATCCTTTGACCATTTCTATATATCAAATTTCATTTGGAATCAAATTCATGATTGTCAATTTGGATACACAAGTGCTCTTCCTTGTAAGACTAACCCATGTAGGTAGATGAACTCAAACTATAAGTGGTGCTCCCAATCTTTGATGAGCTACAACAACCTTGAGCATCCCACACAAGTTCAACTACATGATCAAGTTCAACACCACCACCTAAGGTATGTTATTCCATCATAGAGAAGCTTTACCCCAAGTCATGGGTCAAAGCAACTCAACAAGATGCGAATACATCAAATGCTTAAACGAAAAATGGTAACCCCATTTTGAGCTTAAACGATGAGTATGACCTACTATCAAGTGTTCTCACTTGACTCCTCAGTCAATATACTCTAACATAGGTGACTTTGTGGCCGACCAATTCTAGATGAAGTTCTCTAGTGTTTCTATGCATTCTTGCATTTGTCTCTTGCATATTTGTTTCCCTTCATCTAGATTTCTTTTCTTTTTCTTTGTTTTGTTCTGCATTCCCGGCATCCAATTCATTGCAAATCCTTCAGTTAATTCTTTGCAAATCTTTGTGAGATCTTTTTTGCCTAGTGAGCTGACGTGACAAATGTTCTCTCTGTGTTGAACTCGGTCACACCAGTCTGTACCTTTCGGTGAAACCGAACCATTTCAGTGCCATCAAAGAATACAACTCGGTGTTACCGATTTCACTACAGAGAAGACAATTTGCTACTTGCATCCTGCATTTTTAGTCCAGCTCCACTAAATGATTCTTGTCCTCTACCAGCATCACATTCTATATGCTACTTTGCTCTATGACTCAAGGACCAAATCTATTTGACTCACAATCCAAAAGATCCCTTCTTGTAAATTGATGTTAAAGGGGGGAGAGATCACATCAAAGCTTAACTACTTCAAAGGGGGAGAGTACTTCAAAGGGAGAATGAATGCTCAATCAAATCAAACGGAGAGAGAGAGACCCCAGAGACCCCAGATGCTTGGTGTTCAAGAGGAGAGAAGTCACATGTCTTTAGAGGGGAAAGACTTGTTAAGTTTGTGTTATGTTTCTATGCTCTATTGTTGTCCTGCTTTGATTCTCTTTTCCCTATTTTCTCCCATTATCCAATATAAGATTCGGGGGGAGAAAGACATCTAAGGGAAGGAAATCTTAAATTCATTGCATATCTTTATCCTTGGGGACATGTCTATATCCAATAGGAGTACCTAGTGCTCATTCTCTACATGTCATCCCAATCTTGGTACTCTTGTGGTTTGCAGTTCTTGCTATGTTTAGTAGAAGAATATGTGTTATCTAACCTTGTTTACTTAGGTTCATCTCTTCCCAAGCCAACTCAAGACCACAAGGTAAGTATACGCATCACATTCATGTGCATGATGATCTCTTGTTGATGTACATATTGTTTGCAAGAAGGAATCATGAACATGAAGCTAAATTTCCTATATCCACATCATTTGCTCTGATGCATATAGCCAAGATACATGTAACTCATTGCTTGCTTTGTCATGTCTATGCATTCACATGCTCTTGTATTCCATAGTTACATGATTTCATAGATGTAGGGGGAGCCTATGCATGTTACATGTTCTTCCAAAGTTTTACTTGCTATTCTCTATATCTTTATCTAAAGCTTTGATGTATGTTGTCATCAATTACCAAAAGGGGGATATTGAAAGCACAAGTCCTCCCTGGGTGGTTTTGGTAATTAATGTCAACATATCTCTTGTTGGACTAATATTTTTATCTAGTATATTTCAGACAAGTTCAACAACCTCAAAAGCTCAAGACTCTACATTTCATTTTAGTGATCCAAGATCACATTGAGTCCATAGGAAAGCCAATACTATTGAAAGGGGATGAGGTGTTGCTCAATGGCTTGCTTGCTCAAAGTGCTTAGTAATATGCTCCGAAGCCCTCAACCACTTTCTCATATCCACATATGTCCCAAATCAAAATTAAAACTTGGCCCCACCGAAATATTCTATCCGGCGCCATCGAGTTCACTTGACATAGCCACTGCCAGAAACCCTAATCAATTCGGTCTCACCGATGGGATCTCGGTCTCACCAAGATGGGCTCACAAACTCTTTGTTACCTATTGTAATTATTTCGGTCCCACCGAGATAAGCTATCGGTCCCACCAAGTTTGCCTGACCAACTCTCTGTTTTGCTTATTACCAAAACCGGTCCCACCGATGATGTAGGGTGGAACCCTATATGGCCGATCTTTCACGAAAGGAGCGGATCCCAAGTAAGAACACAAAGAACACGGGGAAGAACGGAGAGAAATCACAAGGGGAAAACACTCAAGAACAAGTCCAATCACACATCCACTAGACAATCAAACACACAAGATCCACAAGGTACATGAACAACAAAGGGAAAGATACAAGGTAAGGTTCATCTCCATGAGGAGGTCTTGAAGGGGGCCACCCAAGAGGGGGTCTTGAATCCAAGGGGGATCTTCTCCGTAGAGGGGCCGCGGTCTCTCTCGTGGAGTAGATCCGTAATGGATGAGCAAAGCTCTATCTCAAATGAGCTAATCCTTTGCTAACCCTAACTAGGAGGAGGTGGAGGAGTATATATAGTCTAAGGCCACGAAGGTGTAGCGACCCGACCTCAAACGGTCAAGTCTCTGTGCTTCAGTGTCATCCCTGGATCGGTAATGCTGACACACACAGTACTCGAAGGATTTATAACAGAGTAGCAATCACACACTTATTATATCGGATGTCTCAAAAGAGATCTTATTACAATAAATATGGCTTAAGGCCATCTAATACGATAACAGCGGAAGGCTTGGAAGATAAAGTGAGTCCATCAACTCCAACGGCATAACTGAGCTGCACGACAACGACCTAACGAACCTTACTCCTCGTCTGAAAAGTCTGCAACATAATATGTTGCAGCCCGAAAATGGGTCAGCACATGGAATATGCTGGCAAAGTAACACAGTAGAGCAAGAACAGAATAATGCTATCACTACATGCATATTTGGCTGGTGGAAAGCTCTATGGTTACAGTTTTGCGAAAAGCAAAATTTTCCCTACAACAAAGGAATAGATTTTAAATTTACTATCATGGTAGTTGAAACATCATTGAGAAGGTTCCTCCAACTCAATCCCAATTAAAGTGATTAACAACCCAACAATATTACTTAAGAGTGATGAGATACTTAAGATACTCCAAGTACTAGATACTCAAGATTGTCCATAACCGGGGACATGGCTAACCATGATTAGTTTGTACACTACAGAGGTTTGCGCACTTTTCCCCACAAGACTCGATCGCCTTCGTTGGATTTCTCGCTGTAACATCCCAAAATTCTAAATTCTGGAATGTTATAATAAATAGATAGATTTGATTGATTGTTTGATTGTCTGAAAGTGAGTGAATTCGAAACTTTTGAAAGTTAAATGAGAGGGAATAAAAGGACTTTCCCAAACTTTCATATTTGCTTTCTGATCTCCATGAATTCAAATTCTTTTCAACACAAAACCCTAGAGAGAAGATGACATGACTTCTTCCATTTAAAATGAAAAGGGTGTTTGAAAAATATTTGAATTCCATTGGGAAATATTTTCCACTTCAGAAACTTTATGCAACTCAATGATTTTCACGAGAGAAGAAAAAAATGACTTCTTCAAATTATGAAATATGAGTTGGGAGTTTCAAAGGATCAATTTCAAGTCCTTTTGGAATTAATTTTCAATTTGGATTTATTTGAGTTTTATTCAAATTATTTTTCTCCAAAAATAAAATATATGGAAATTAGGGTAACATGATTCCCTACAATAGAAAATTGGAGAAAAATTAAATTGAAATCATTTTGGTATTTTTAAAATGATTTTTGTTGGATTTTAATAGACCAGTAGCACTCTTTGATTTATCTGAATTTGTGTGGATTTTATTTGAAGTTAGGAAAATGTTCATGTTGTAGAAAATCTTTTTCTGAAAATTTTGATATATTATATGCCTATATACTATTTTTATTTCTATTTGTTTTATTCTGTTTTGTTTGTCTGAAAAAAAATCTTTAAAAAAAATTCCCGACTGGGCCGGCCCAGCCAACCGGGCCAGGACAGCCGCAGCCCAGCAACTCCCTGCGCCCGAACCAGCTATGCCTCGCTCGCCCGCCCGCTCCGTCGCGCGGACGCCGCTTCGCCAGCCGCCGACGGGTGGACCCCACCTGTCAGCTTCTTCTTCCCCAAGCCGAGCCGGAGTCCAACTCCAGCACGCGTCACCGGCCGCCGCCGTGTCCGACTCGACATCCACCCCGCGCCGCCTTGCCCCTCGCCCAAGCCACCGCCTCGCCCCCTTCATTAAATACCGATGCCCCGGCCTCGTTTTCCCCTCAAGCCGCAGCCGCCGATGCCCCGCACCCCCCCTCGCCGGAGTTGCAAACTCCGACGAGATCCGCTGCCATCGCCCGCTCCGCTCCGTCGCCCTCGACCGCAGCTGACCCCGCCGACGACTCCGCCGCTCCGCTCCGCCCCTCCCCGACCGCTCCACCGTCGCCCGTGACCATCGGAGCCGCCGCCCGCTCGAAACCGACGCCGCCGCTGCCATCTTCTCCGGCGATGCCGACGCCCACCACCGCGGTAAGCCCGGCTCCTCCCTCGTCCGTTAGATCTAGGGTCAACGGCTAGGATTAGATCTAGTCATTTTTTTTTCGAACCGGTATTTGTTAAATAGCAAACGCTCGCTGTTTACCTCTTCGTAGCGAGCAAATTCGTTAGTTAGTGTTCGGTAACGAATGTTCACTTTTTAGATTTCTCTTTTTCTTTTATTTCTTTAGTTCTCAGTCCAGGGACCCATACGTGAATATTTTCTTTACAGATCAGCCCCTGGTTTTCAAACGACTATAACTTTTTACTCGTTTGTCCAAATCCAACGAAACCAACGCCCACGTCTTCGTTATGATCCCCTCTATCCAGTAATCCAACTCAAACATGTTTTTTGAAAAGTTTAAAATTTGAATTAGATCAGATTTGAATTCAAACTTCGTTTGATCATAACTTGAGTTTCGTAGCTCCGTTTGAGTTGATTCTTTTTGCAACTCGAAGCTCTTGACCTAAACATTCTAATAAGGCCAAATTCACATAATTTTGGTACTGTTAGAAAAAATTTTATGTTGCAAGAGTTATTTTCTTAGTTTTGATGTTTTCCGAATCGACTTCTTCGTTCTTTCTGATCTTTTGAGTGATTGCTTATGTGTGGTTACTGTTGCTTGCTTACGATAGATTGACCGGAGTGTGACGAGTAGAGCTATCAAGAGTTTTGAGTGCGAATCATCTTAATCAACATTGCAAGCAAGTTCACACTTTGATCATACCTTTTCTACAACCCAGTTTTATTGCATTAGATCCATCCTCACACATTGCATGATTAGGATCTAATTAAATTGTGGGATGGGAAGTAGATGAGGTAGTACCTATTACCTATTTATTATCAAACCTTTGGGAGTTACTTCTACGTTTGCTCACTATGCCATGCTATGCTAGTAGACGTGGATTGGGTGAGTGATATCCATGACAGATGTGAGATTGATAATTAAGGGTTTATCTAAGGTGGCAACCTAACACACATCTGGGTGGATTGAGGCACCTGATGTCTATCAGGACTTGCCTGTTTTTATTTCGGACCGCCACCCAGGCTCAAAGGGATCATGAGATTATTCATACTAGAAACTTCCGTGTGCAGCCACAAGCCATTATGGGCTCTGGCATAGTTGATTAAGTCGTGCAAACTCTTACGGGTAGACTAGCAGATGTAGGGGAAAGTAGGTGTACCGGTCTACCCACATGTAAGGTGCTAGCGCTTCTGAAAGACCGTGTCTCGGTCATCCGTCTTCTCAAACACCCTGCAGTGCGAGAAACCAAACGGAGGCGATTGAGTCTTGTGGGGAAAAGTGCACAAACCTCTGCAGAGTGTACCTAATCATGATTAGCCGTGTCCCCGGTTATGGACATCTTGAGTATCTAGTTCTTGGATTATCCTGTTGATCTCATCACGTTACTTTAAATGAATATTGTTGGGTTTTAATGATGATGCTTAATTGGGATTGAGAATGCTGTCAACCATTCTCAATGTTCAACAACCACCATGATAGTTAATTAAAATGTATTCCTTTGCGGTAGGGAAAAATTGGCTTTACGCAAAAACCTTATAACCATAGAGCTTTTCCACCAGCCATATATGCATATAGTGATAGCCATTGTTCATCATTTTCTCTATGGTGTGAATTTGCCAGTACATTCAATGTACTGACCCTCTGTGGCTGCAACGTCTCATGTTGCAGGATTATCTTACGACGAGTAAGTGATACGTTAGGGTTACGATTTCTACACTCAACTTTGCCGTTGGTGTTGATGGGAATCCACAACCTTGTTACTTCCGCTATTTTGGATTTGAGGTAATAGTATTTATGTTACTTTTACATGTGATTTACCTCTGTTATAAATCCTCGAGTACTGTGTGTGTCAGCATACCGATCCAGGGATGACACTTAAGCACAGAGACTTGACCCATTCGGGTCGGGTCGCTACAAGATGGTATCAGAGCACATGTTGACTATAGGACGTGACCCTAGAAACTGGCAAGCCCATAGCAAAGATTTTTCTCTACAACTTTCCCTTTTCAAAATAAAATCTTTTACCTATCTTCTCTTCTAAGCTTATTCAAAAATTCCCTTTAGTGAGACCATACCCCTTCTCCCTTTTGACCACGGAGATTCGACTGATGAGACCACTCCAAGAAGTACAGGATATCAGACTAGTAAGACCAATCGGAATGAAGACGATTTTACCATACATTATGATAATGGAAACTACAGCTGTTGAAGACTCTGAAGACTAGGAGAATTGGAGGCTCTGAAGAATCCCCAGATTTGTATGACCTAGGAATGCTACCCTTATGGAACTTGGCAGACTATGGAAGTTGTCAATACCCGAGATCAAGGTGTATTGGAGAAAGACCAAAGCACATAGAGTTAAGAACTCAAGGATTTGTCAAGGAAAACCCTAAGGCGGGAGATATCAACTATGGAGAGATAGCTCATGGCAATGACAAGAAAACAAACACGGTTATCCGTGATGTCATCACTCACTAATGCTATTGTCACCGTGCTGAGTTAAGGATGCTTTCTTCAGAATGGATTTGATGGAAGAAGGCTGATGGAGCATCTATCAGCAAAGGATGCAGTTTTAAACTTAGCTGGTGTATCACCAAGATCTGGAGTAGTACATCAAGAAGTTTAATGCTACAAGAAGCCGTATTTTGACAAGGAGCATTTCGTGAGGAACTCGGGATCCTGAAGATGAGAGTAGCCAAGCTGGAGGAGCTACAACCTCGAGATACCGGAGAATTGTCAAGAACTGAAGGACAGTATGACCATGGTTCATGTGAAGGATGTTGAAACCAGAAGTTTGAAATACAACTCCAGAATATTAAAGGATGTCACGAGAGATTTCACGTCAACAGAGATGATCTGGCAAAAGAAATTGAGAAGGAAAAACACGATCGGAAGAAGCCATTGGAGGCATGAACAAGGCTTGAAGAGTTTGGCGATGTTGACCTTAGAAGACCAAACCCCTGTTATACACCTACGTTAAATGCGACGATTGTGAGCTGTCATTTGCTTGTTGTTTTTCCGACAGCCACAATAAAATCTGTCTTTTCAAAACTTTTGTTTGTATTGTGTGCATCCCTCTCTATCTCTCTTATCTCACCTCAAAACCATGGACCCAATAGAGGATGAATGAAGATGAGCCTGTATTTTCTGGACCGATGAGTCAATTGGAGACAGACCGATGGATACAGAACATGGAGGATCATATGGAGAACAACCCTATAGCCGGAAAGGATATGGCCCAGCATGCTCTTCAATGCTTTGAAAGAGGTGCTGCTACTTGGTGGAGGATGTACCAAACCATCAATGGATGGCAAGGAGTAACCACTTGGAAAGAATTTAAGTTGACTTTGCCAAAGTCTCGGTTTGTGTCCCAGAAGTTGAAACCTTATGGAAAGGATATGAAGAAACATGGTGCGTGCAAGATTTGTGGAGAAATCGGACACACCCATAAAGAACAGAAGGATGAATGTCCTAATTGTGAAGGAAGTCACCTAGTTGAAGAATGCCCAAATAGGCAGATTACTTGTTTCTTGTGTGAAGGGATTACCCACTATCCTACTCAGTGTCACATTTACCCCATGGTACGAAGGACCATACAACAGAATAAAGAAGTAATGAGAGGAGCCCTTATGGAAAGTTTAGAAGAACCCGTGATGAAGGAAGATGTGGAGGACACACCCAAAGAAGAGCCAATTAAACCCTGCACCAAGTCATGCTATTCATGTGGAGAAGAAGGACACATCTCCCAGAATTGTATGAATGGGAATCTAGTAGAACTCCCGACTGAGGAAGTAGAGTATGACCCACTGGAAATAGAAGCTCTGATGGGAATGGAAAAGTCCAGAAAGAGAAGTAGATTGGATTCCAGGAAGGACCTGAGTCATATCACCTGTTATAGGTGCAAGGAGTCAGGGCACTACCTCAACAGTTGCCCAAAAGGGAAACCTCGAGACTTGTCAAAAGTAATATGTTTTAGTGGTAAAGGAGCAGGACACTTTGCTAGAGAATGCCCCAAGGAGAAGGAAACTTGTGCTAGATAGTTGAGTTTGCAACAAAAGAAATGGAGTAGTAGAAGTGAGAACATTTTCTTTTATATTGAGGTGTTGAGTTGAGACATGTAATGGAAAAGCGAGAGATTGTAATCAATTGAGAATGAATAAAGTTAGCATCATTGGTGCTGGTATGGATTTTATGAGTTGTTACTCTATGAAGAAGAATTTTGGCCATTATGAGGATATGAGAAATATGGTCTATGGAAGAATTGTGCATTTTAAGGGTGGTAGTACCCTATAAGAACCCTTGACCCCTGGAAAAGATAAGGATACCCCACTGAGTGGATTTCGGACAAAAATGAATATGAGTTTTGTCATGATATGTGTGATGCCCCAAGAGTATGTGGGATGAAGTTGGAGACCGACAGTTGTTTGGACCAAAGGTGATCAAAGGAGTCAGAAGAGAATATTAAGTTGATTCGAGATAGACTGAAGGTAGCTCAGTCCAGGCAGAAGAGTTATGTAGACTCAAAAACTCAAGGAGGTAGTCTATGAAATTGGAGACAGAGCATGTCTTCATGTGTTCCCTCTGCGAGGAGTTAAACGAAATGGAGTTAAGGTAAAAGTTAGCCCCGAGATTTGTAGGCCCATACCGAGTTTTGGAGCGTATGGGAGAAGTGGTCAACAAGTTGGAGTCACCCGAAGGACTGTCAGGAGTTCATGATGTGCTTCACATTTCCCAGTTGAAGAAGTGCCATGCAGAGATGGCCAATATTCCCCTGTAAGGACGCTTGACCGCGGAAAGGATAATGATGTTCCACGAAGTGGAATATGGACTTCATAAGTATAAGTTTTTACCTCGGTATGTGGGAAATTCCACGAGGATGAAGAAATGAAGTACTATTGGATATAAAGGAGGTATGATGTTGGTAATATGGAGCAATGGCAACTCCATGACGAGTCTGAGTAATCATGTCCTAGATTGGTGCCAATATAAGGAAGGAAGACGATACAATTGGATGGATTTAAGAATACTAGGAAGTTGGAAGTTGGAACAATGATCAGTTGCCCGATGATAAGTTCAAGGACTACAAGTGATGAGATGGGACATAACCCACATGCCCCAGGACCTGCCAAGAAGCAAGCACATTCTTGCTGAAGGAAAAACCCTGAAAGAAGTTACGACTTTATCGATAGACGATCTTATAGGAGTTACGCAAAACCTGAGAGTTGTGAAGGAACGATAGATGTTTGTTTGGCTTGCAGAATCAATGGATTTATCGGAACCTTGGTTCGTCGACGAGAGAAATTCTGCAATGCTCGTGAGGATGACTGAGTGTTAGTATGCGAGATTCGCTAAACTGTATACATGGTAATGATTTGGGTGCGGGATGGATTGATCACCATACCGACTTACTCTTATTATTCGCCTTGCTATATGGGATGGTAAATCTGAGTGACTTACCTATAGTAGAGAGACGACGATATTAAACCTTGTTTAAGCCTTAGAATGGTATAGGTATTTTTCCCTTGTACACGGCAGCTTTTTGCCAACCGTAGGTTATACGGTGAGGATCAACCCAGACCCATTTCCTGCAGGAGAAACCATAAATTGTTGACCACCATGAGATATCGATAGTTGTTTAGTCTTGGCGCCAGACCGTCAGCTAAGAAGACCCAGTCTCGGAATAACCTTACCAAGATGAAAGGACAGAAGAATTGAGGAAAAGGTTATGCCACTACCGGAAGAGCCAGAGAAGGAATTTTCTGAGGATTTGAGAAGACCGACACTGTTAACAATATGGATGAAGTATATGAGTTTTGATGGAACCGTAACCCTGCTTCTAAGGGTCGTAGCACCCCAGACCCCGGTGATGATTGATGGCATTTGAGGAGACCCCCAAACCCTAATCTTTTCTTGCTAGCCTCTCCGAATCTCGAGGACGAGATTCATTTTAAGGGTGGTAGGTTTGTAACATCCCAAAATTCTAAATTTTGGAATGTTATAATAAATACATAGATTTGATTGATTGTTTGATTGTCTGAAAGTAAGTGAATTCGAAACTTTTAAAGTTAAATGAGAGGGAATAAAAGGACTTTCCCAAACTATCATATTTGCTTTCTAATCTCCATGAATTCAAATTCTTTTCAACACAAAACCCTAGAGAGAAGATGACATGACTTCTTCCATTTAAAATGAAAAGGGTGTTTGAAAAATATTTGAATTCCATTGGGAAATATTTTCCACTTCAGAAACTTTATGCAACTCAATGATTTTCACGAGAGAAGAAAAAAATGACTTCTTCAAATTATGAAATATGAGTTGGGAGTTTCAAAGGATCAATTTCAAGTCCTTTTGGAATTAATTTTCAATTTGGATTTATTTGAGTTTTATTCAAATTATTTTTCTCCAAAAATAAAATATATGGAAATTAGGGTAACATGATTCCCTACAATAGAAAATTGGAGAAAAATTAAATTGAAATCATTTTGGTATTTTTAAAATGATTTTTGTTGGATTTTAATAGACCAGTAGCACTCTTTGATTTATCTGAATTTGTGTGGATTTTATTTGAAGTTAGGAAAATGTTCATGTTGTAGAAAATCTTTTTCTGAAAATTTTGATATATTATATGCCTATATACTATTTTTATTTCTATTTGTTTTATTCTGTTTTGTTTGTCTGAAAAAAAATCTTTAAAAAAAATTCCCGACTGGGCCGGCCCAGCCAACCGGGCCAGGACAGCCGCAGCCCAGCAACTCCCTGCGCCCGAACCAGCTACGCCTCGCTCGCCCGCCCGCTCCGTCGCGCGGACGACGCTTCGCCAGCCGCCGACAGGTGGACCCCACCTGTCAGCTTCTTCTTCCCCAAGCCGAGCCGGAGTCCAACTCCAGCACGCGTCGCCGGCCGCCGCCGTGTCCGACTCGACATCCACCCCGCGCCGCCTTGCCCCTCGCCCAAGCCACCGCCTCGCCCCCTTCGTTAAATACCGATGCCCCGGCCTCGTTTTCCCCTCAAGCCGCAGCCGCCGATGCCCTGCACCCCCCCTCGCCGGAGTTGCAAACTCCGACGAGATCCGCTGCCGTCGCCCGCTCCGCTCCGTCGCCCTCGACCGCAGCTAACCTCGCCGACGACTCCGCCGCTCCGCTCCGCCCCTCCCCGACCGCACCACTGTCGCCCCTGACCATCGGAGCCGCCGCCCGCTCGAAACCGACGCCGCCGCTGCCATCTTCTCCGGCGATGCCGACGCCCACCACCGCGGTAAGCCCGGCTCCTCCCTTGTCCATTAGATCTAGGGTCAACGGCTAGGATTAGATCTAGTCGTTTTTTTTCGAACCGGTATTTGTTAAATAGCAAACGCTCGCTGTTTACCTCTTCGTAGCGAGCAAATTCGTTAGTTAGTGTTCGGTAATGAATGTTCACTTTTTAGATTTCTCTTTTTCTTTTATTTCTTTAGTTCTCAGTCCAGGGACCCATACATGAATATTTTCTTTACAGATCAGCCCCTGGTTTTCAAACGACTATAACTTTTTACTCGTTTGTCCAAATCCAACGAAACCAACGTCCACGTCTTCGTTATGATCCCCTCTATCCAGTAATCCAACTCAAATATGTTTTTTGAAAAGTTTAAAATTTGAATTAGATCAGATTTGAATTCAAACTTCGTTTGATCATAACTTGAGTTTCGTAGCTCCGTTTGAGTTGATTCTTTTTGCAACTCGAAGCTCTTGACCTAAACATTCTAATAAGGCCAAATTCACATAATTTTGGTACTGTTAGAAATTGTTTTATGTTGCAAGAGTTATTTTCTTGGTTTTGATGTTTTCCGAATCGACTTCTTCGTTCTTTCTGATCTTTTGAGTGATTGCTTATGTGTGGTTACTATTGCTTGCTTACGATAGATTGACCGGAGTGTGACGAGTAGAGCTATCAAGAGTTTTGAGTGCGAATCATCTTAATCAACATTGCAGGCAAGTTCACACTTTGATCATACCTTTTCTACAACCCAGTTTTATTGCATTAGATCCATCCTCACACATTGCATGATTAGGATCTAATTAAATTGTGGGATGGGAAGTAGATGAGGTAGTACCTATTACCTGTTTATTATCAAACCTTTGGGAGTTCTACGTTTGCTCATTATGCCATGCTATGCTAGTAGACGTGGATTGGGTGAGTGATATCCATGACAGATGTGAGATTGATAATTAAGGGTTTATCTAAGGTGGCAACCTAACACACATCTGGGTGGATTGAGGCACCTGATGTCTATCAGGACTTGCCTGTTTTTATTTCGGACCGCCACCCAGGCTCAAAGGGATCATGAGATTATTCATACTAGAAACTTCCGTGTGCAGCCACAAGCCATTATGGGCTCTGGCATAGTTGATTAAGTCGTGCGAACTCTTACGGGTAGACTAGAAGATGTAGGGGAAAGTAGGTGTACCGGTCTACCCACATGTAAGGTGCTAGCGCTTCTGAAAGACTGTGTCTCGATCATCCGTCTTCTCAAACACCCTGCAGTGCGAGAAACCAAACGGAGGCGATCGAGTCTTGTGGGGAAAAGTGCGCAAACCTCTGCAGAGTGTATAAACTAATCATGATTAGCCGTGTCCCCGGTTATGGACATCTTGAGTATCTAGTTCTTGGATTATCCTGTTGATCTCATCACGTTACTTTAAATGAATATTGTTGGGTTTTAATGATGATGCTTAATTGGGATTGAGAATGCTGTCAACCATTCTCAATGTTCAACAACCACCATTATAGTTAATTAAAATGTATTCCTTTGCGGTAGGGAAAAATTGGCTTTACGCAAAAACCTTATAACCATAGAGCTTTTCCATCAGCCATATATGCATATAGTGATAGCCATTATTCATCATTTTCTCTATGGTGTGAATTTGCCAGTACATTCAATGTACTGACCCTCTGTGGCTGCAACGTCTCATGTTGCAGGATTATCTTACGACGAGTAAGTGATACGTTAGGGTTACGATTTCTACACTCAACTTTGCCGTTGGTGTTGATGGGAATCCACAACCTTGTTACTTCCGCTATTTTGGATTTGAGGTAATAGTATTTATGTTACTTTTACATGTGATTTACCTCTGTTATAAATCCTCGAGTACTGTGTGTGTCAGCATACCGATCCAGGGATGACACTTAAGCACAGAGACTTGACCCATTCGGGTCGGGTCGCTACACTCGCACTACATGGTGTTTGAGAAACGGATGACCGAGACACAGTCTTTCAGAAACATTAACTCTCTACTTCGGGCAGACCTAACAAACCTACAACCCACTACCTGCTGATCCACCTCTTCAAGAGCTTCACGTAACTTACTCAACTATGCTAGAGCCCATAATAGCTTGTGACTACACACGGAAGTTTCTAGCATGAATAATCTCAGTTCCCTTTGAGCCTGGGAGGAGGTCCATAGGAAGATCACACGGGTACTCCGGGATTTCCAAAAGTACAGGCAGCATTGGGTACTCCAGGTGCCTCAATCCACCCAGATGTGTATTTAAGTTGCCACCTTAAGTTGAACCATTAATTAACAATCTAACATCTATCATTGATTTCACTCACCCAAACCACGTCTACGAGCTTAGCATAACAATATAAGCAACGTGTAGAAGTAACTCCCAAGGGTTTGAATATAACAGGGCAATAGGTTCTACCTCATCAACTACTTCCCAACCCACAAGTTAATGACATCCTAATCATGCAATGTTTGAGGATTGGAACTAATGCATAAAAACTGGGTGATAAAGGGATATGATCAAAGTGTTACTTGCCTTGCTGACGATCCGCGTAACCTAGAGACTCCAAATAACACGCTTCGCACTCTGGAAATTCTATCGCAAACAAACAATAGCATACATAAGCAACAATCAAAGAAACACGGGTAAAACTCAAATAAGAAGATCTAACCGGAAAGTTCAATTTAAGAACTCCGGTTTGCAAAAAGAATCAAACCAAACGGAGCAACGAAACTCAAACAGCGAAGGAAACAAGATCCGTTTACTAATCTGAACTAAGGTGAAATTTTACAGTACCAAAATCTTGTTCAAGCTGGTTAAGTGTAAACAGGGTCTCGAGACGAAGATCTAGGCGCTTGAATCGCCTGATTCCGACTAATGAGCGAAAAGATAAACTGAAACGAAAATCGGATCAGAAACCGCGATCGAGAATAATCGCGGAAAATCCGATAAAAGAAAACTGACGAATAGGCTAACGAACGAGAGTTCGTTATCTGTAACTAACGAGTGAGAACCGTTCGTTGAAACGAATGTACGGACGAACGTCCGCTGAATAGAAGAACCGAGAAAAACCGGCGAACCGATCTAAAAAACAAACTAGGGTTTTAAGAAAACGAAACGGTTTCTAAAAAAACGGGCGGCGGCGGAATGGCGTGTTACCTCTCCGACGAGGCTCTGGCGAGGCGGGGCTCGGGCAGCGGGGCGACAGGCTAGCAGGGCGGCGGGGCGAGGCAGCGCGGCACAGCGAGGGGCGGCGACGACGATGGTGCAGCGGCAACGGCGAGGCGCGGAAGCGACGGCGCGGCTCGGGAGGCAGTGGCGCGGCTCGGCTCGGGGCTGCAGGGTTTGGTGGTGGTGGCGAGGGGCGGTGGCGGTATATAAGGGGGGAGGGGTGGCTTGGAGGAGGGGGCAAGGCAGCGGGGAGGAGGATTCCGGCTCGGACTCCGGTCCGAGTCGGCAGCGGCGGCGCGCGGGGCTCCGCGCGGGAGACGGCAGCGGCGGGAGTTGGGCCGACGGCTGGGCTTCGGCCTAGGTGCGTTTTTTTTAATAATTCTGTCAAACAGAAAAAAATCCTAGAAAATAAAATAAAAATCTAAAGATGCCAAAATAAATTTTCACCGTCTGAATAAAATATTTAGAACAAGATGAACATTTTCTTGGCCTAAAATGCAATTTTCAAAACGTGCAATTTTTCTAATGCAAATAAAACCCCAAATAAAATCAAATAAATGATTTTAATATTTTTCCTCCAATAGTTCAATTATTTTGGAGAAGTCATATTATCTCCTCTCATATATTAATATGAAATATTTTCGGAGAGAACGATAATCAAAATCAAAAATCCTCGTTTCATTATTTGATAAAAACCAAATATGAAAACCGGGAAATTCCCCAACTCTCTCCGACAGTCCTTGAGTTGCTTAGGATTTCGAGGATTGCGGAACGAAAATGCAATAAAATATGATATGCAGGAATGATCTATGTATAACATTCCAAATTGAAAATTTGGGATGTTACAAACCTACCCCCCTTAAGATGAATCTCGCCCTCGAGATTCGGATTGGCTAGAAAATAGGTGTGGGTGGTCCTTGCGTAGATCGTCCTCTCGTTCCTAGGTGGCTTCATCCTCGGTATGGTGGCTCCACTGAACTTTACAAAACTTGATAACCTTGTTGTGGGTGACTCGGCTGGCAAACTCAAGAATCTTAACTGGCTTTTCCTCATAAGTCAAATCACTGTCCAACTGAATCGCCTCCAAGGGTACTGTATCTCTTAACGGTATATCGGCCATCTCAGCATGACACTTCTTCAACTGTGAAACGTGAAACACATCATGAACTCCTGACAGTCCTTCAGGTAACTCCAACTTGTAGGCAACTTCTCCCATCCGTTCCAAAACACGATACGGTCCTACAAATCTCGGGGCTAACTTTCCTTTAACACCAAAACGTTTCACTCCTCGCAAGGGGGATACTCGCAGATATGCTCTATCTCCAATTTCATAGGTTACCTCCTTGCGTTTTGAGTCTGCATAACTCTTCTGCCTGGACTAAGCAATCTTCAATCTATCACGAATCAGCTTAACTTTCTCTTCAGACTCCTTGATCAAGTCTGGTCCCAACAACTGTCGGTCTCCTACTTCATCCCACATTAACGGGGTTCTGCACCTTCGTCTGTACAGGGCTTCGAACGGTGCCATCTTCAAACTGGCTTGGTAGGTATTGTTGTATGAGAACTCTGCGTAAGTCAAATTGCCATCCCAACTAGATCCATAATCTAGCGCACAGGCTCTCAACATGTCCTCCAGAATCTGATTGACTCTCTCTGTCTGTCCATCCGTCTACGAGTGAAACGGTGTACTGAACTCCAGTCTTGTTCCCAAGGTCTGGTGTAACTGATGCCAAAACTTTGAGGTAAACTGGGTTCCTCTATCTAATACGATGGTCCTCAGAACTCCATGCAGACATACGATCCTGGACATATATATCTTGGCCAACTTCGCACTTGTATAAGTGGTTTTCACTGGGATAAAGTGAGCCACTTTGGTCAAGCGATCAACTACTACCCATATGGAATCATATCCTGATTTGGTCCAGGGCAATCCGGTGATGAAGTCCATGCCAAGTTTATCCCACTTCCATTTGGGTATCGGCATAGGCTGTAACAATCCTGCCAGCTTTTGATGCTCTGCCTTCACTCTCTGACATACATCACATACGGCTACATACTCAGCAATATCCTTCTTCATACCCGTCCACCAGAAACGTTCCTTCAAATCCAAGTACATCTTGGTGTTTCCGGGGTGTATCGAGTATGGTGAGTCATGGGGCTCCTGTAGTATTAACTTTCTGATCTCTGTGTTATTGGACACGTATATCCGGTCCTCAAACCATAAGGTATCGTGCTCATCCTCATGAAAACCTTTGGCCTTTCCTTTGCTCATCTTCTCCTTTATCTCGGCAATATCTTTGTCATCCTTCTGAGCTTCCCGAATCTTACCCAACAGCGTCGACTGAACTTCCATTGTTGCAACAAAACCTCTAGAAACAATCTCTAATCGAAGTTCCATGATATCCTCTGCTAACTCCTTTGGCACTCCCTTACTTGCAAGGATATTAGCATAACTCTTCCAGCTCAAATCGTCTGCTACGACATTGGCCTTTCCTAGATGATAGTGCGGCTTCATGTCATAATCCTTTATAAGCTCCAACCATCTCCTCTGCCTAAGGTTCAGTTCCTTCTGTGTGAAGATGTACTTCAAACTCTTATGATCCGTGTACGCATCACAACGGTTTCCAATAAGGTAATGTCTCCAAGTCTTCAATGCATGCACTACGGATGCTAACTCCAAATCATGTGTGGCATAATTCAAATCGTGAGGTTTTAGTTGTCGCGAGGCATACAAAACAACTCTTCCGTCCTGCATAAGCACACATCCAAGTCCCAAGCGAGAGGCGTCGCAATACACTTGGAAATCCTTATGTATATCTGGCAGTGTCAGCACTAGGGTTGTAGTCAAACATTTCTTCAACTCTTGGAAACTTGCCTCGCAATCTTCCGTCCATTTAAACTTTGTATCCTTCTTCAATAACTCCGTCATTGGCTTCGCAATCTTGGAAAAATTCTCAATGAATCTCCGATAGTATCGTGCGAGTCCAAGAAAACTGCGGATCTCGCTAACTGAAGTGGGTGCTAACCATTCAGTGACTGACCGAACCTTGCTAGGATCTACTGCTATACCTTCTCCTGATATAACATGTCCGAGGAATCTGACTTCCTTCAACCAGAACTCGCATTTGCTGAACTTGGCATACAACTGATGTCCCTGAGTTTCTTGAGAACTAAACGCAAATGCTCCATGTGCTCCTCTTCATTCTTCGAGTATACCATAATATCATCAATAAACACCACAACAAACTTGTCCAAATATTCCATGAATACCTTGTTCATCATGCTCATGAAATAGGCAGGGGCGTTGGTCAGTCCAAACGACATGACCGTATACTCATATAATTCGTAACGCGTGGTGAATGCTGTCTTTGGTATATCTTTCTCTCGAATCTTCAACTGATGGTACCCCGATCGCAAATCGATCTTCAAAAACACCTTAGCTCCTTGCAGCTGATCAAACAGATCATTGATCATCGGCAGTGGGTACTTGTTCTTGATCGTCACTTCATTCAAGGCCCGATAATCAAAAACCATTCTTAGGGATTTATCCTTCTTCTCAACCAAAAGCACTGGGGATCCCCAAGGTGATGAACTCCTTCGAATGTAACCTTTGTCCAATAACTCCTTGATCTATTACTTAATTTCCTCCAAATCATTCGCGGGCATCCGATAGGGTCTCTTGGCTATTGGCTCGGTACCAGGCAGTAGCTCTATCAAAAATTCAATGTCTCGATCCGGTGGCATTCCTGGTAACTCCTCTGGGAAAACAACCGGGTAATCCCTAACTACAGGCACTTCCTCCTGAACAACTCCCGTGAGGGTATTCACTTGGCTCCTCCTAGGCACATGCCTAGATACATACTTAATCCTTTTTCCCTCCGGGGTGGTGAGATAAATCGACTTACTAGCACAGTCAATACTTCCTCCATACTTTGACATCCAGTCCATGCCTAATATCACATCCAATCCTTGTGACTCCAAGATAATTAGGTCGGACGGAAAAACATGGGTGCCAATGGTTAGGGGTATCTGGTTGCACCATCGACTAGCCATATACTCTGCTCCAGGTGAACTCACTAAGAAAGGGGTCCTAAGGGTTTGGGTTGGTAGTTTAAACTTATCCACGAATTCCCTTGATATGTATGAATGCGATGCACCAGTATCAAATAGAACAAGAGCGGTAAATGACTTAACCAAAAACTTACCTATTACCGCGTCCGGCTGCTCTTCAACCTCCTCCACGTTAACGTGGTTCACTTGTCCTTTGTTGAATGGATTGGGCTTCTTCCAAGCGCTCCCATTTCCATTTCCATTCTTTCCTTCAGGGCACTCCATGGCATAGTGTCCAGTCTTCCCGCACTTGAAGCAAGTAACGTGACTTAGATCTCTTTTGGCGGGTATGGCTGGATTGGGGCGGTTCTGATTGTTATTGGCTCCGTTCCCATTCCCATTCTTAGTACCATTGTGGTTATGCGATCCTCCTCCGGTGTGGTTATGACCTCCATGGTTATGAACAAGTCCTCCCGAGTTCGGGGTTAGGCGAGGCTTCTACTGAGCTCCTGAGTTATACCTCCCTTGTCCATACTTCCTCTTACGGCTCTCAATCTGTTGCTGCTTCCCTTCAATCATAAGAGCCTTATCCACCAACTCCTGGTAGTTGTTGAAGGTTGCTACCATCAACTGCATACTCATCTCATCATTCAACCCTTCCATAAATTTCTCCTGCTTCACGGCATCTGTGGCCACATCGTCAGGGGCATAGCGAGATAGCTTGCTAAACTCATCCACGTACTGAGCCACAGTATGGTTCCCCTGGCGTAAGTTGCGAAACTCACGCTTCTTCAGATTCATGGCTCCAGTTGAGACATGAGCTGTACGGAAAGCTTGCTGAAACTGTTCCCATGTCACCGTGGCTATGGGGTAGGTGACAGTGTAATTCTCCCACCATGATGCTGCTGGTCCATCCAACTGATGTGCGGCAAAACGCACCTTCTCAGCATCAGTGCATCCTGCAGTGGTTAACTCCCTTACAATCCTGCGGAGCCAATCATCTGCTATTATAGCCTCGGTGCTAATGGAAAACACCGGCGGTTATAACCTTAGAAAACAGGCTAGGTTGTCCACTGGCGGCGGGTTATTGTTGTTGTTACCCTGGTTCTGAACTAGCAATTGCATCAAGGTGTTCTGCTGCTGGATCAACTGAGTGAGCTCCGGCGGAAAGGCAAATCTAGGGTCACATCTCGGAGGCATCTGATGGGTTTAGATGGAAGAGATTAGAATAGAATGAGGTCTAATGAGAAGGCACTACCCATATGCACATGAGACAAACACAATCATTTCACTCAATCAATCAAGCGAGGGCATACAAGCGGTCTAGAACTATCGCAAAAGTGCTCAACTACTACTGAATACATGGGGGAATACTACTAATAATTGGGTGGTCATCTAGAAATTTTGATGGGTGGAAGACTCCATGATATCTGCTCCAGCTTCGTCTTTAAAGTCATCATCACTAGGGTTGGAGTCGGTGTTGTCGATGATGATGTAGTCCTCCGGACAAATCTCCTTGGGTTCTTCATCTTCTTCTACTGGAGTGGGGTCTCCCATGAATATTCCGATCTTCTTAATCAGGTCGTCATTCTTCTCTAGTAGTGTCGCAATTTCCTCCTCATATCCATCGTGTGTAGACTTAAGTTCTTCTTCCAGCTCGATGATCCTTGTCTTCGCCTTCTTCAAATCTATCAAGTCTGCGCACATCTGATTCTCCTGGCGTCGAATGTGTTGGTTTAGTTCCTGGATGAAAGCTGCAATTGATCTATCCCTCCTGGTGCTGATCATCTCCCATTGCTCGTCTCGGCGCCCACTTATCTGGTAGATAGTGTCCTTAAGATCCTTGTGATATACTTCTCCAATGCGTCCCATGGTGATGTGAGCTGCCATACTCTTTCCTAAACTCCAGGTTGGTGCGTCGAAGGAAAATTCTATAGGTTTAGTGACTGGCGTGAAGGTCCTTCCTGGAACTTGAACTTGAATCATCCATCGCTCCTCTTCTGGTAAAGTGGCGTTGTATGTCCCGGTGAAGCTTGGTATTCCAATGTTCAAGTATCTAGTGACTTCCTTCAAGTGTCGTCCCAAAGGTGATTCTTCCTCCGGTTGTGCAAACTTGTTCTTCATCTCTGCCATCCTAAAGAGTAGAAAATGGAGAGGAGTCAGAATGAGTAGAGAAGAGTGACCTATGGTTTTATCTTAGTGGTCGTGTCCTACACTCAGCGTGTGCTCTGATACCATCTTTGTAGCGACCCAACCTCAGACGGTCAAGTCTCTGTGCTTCAGTGTCATTCCTGGATCGGTAATGCTGACACACACAGTACTCGAAGGATTTATAATAGAGTAGCAATCACACACTTATTACATCGGATGTCTCAAAAGAGATCTTATTACAATAAATATGGCTTAAGGCCATCTAATACGATAATAGTGGAAGGCTTGGAAGATAAAGTGAGTCCATCAACTCCAACGGCATAACTAAGCTGCACGGCAACGACCTAACGAACCTTACTCCTCGTCTGAAAAGTCTGCAACATAATACGTTGCAGCCCGAAAACGGGTCAGCACATGGAATATGTTGTCAAAGTAACAGAGTAGAGCAAGAACAGAATAATGCTATCACTACATGCATGTTTGGCTGGTGGAAAGCTCTATGGTTATAGTTTTGCGAAAAGCAGATTTTTCCCTACAACAAAGGAATAGATTTCAAATTTACTATCATGGTAGTTGAAACATCATTGAGAAGGTTCCTCCAACTCAATCCCAATTAAAGTGATTAACAACCCAACAATATTACTTAAGAGTGATGAGATACTTAATATACTCCAACTACTAGATACTCAAGATTGTCCATAACCAGGGACACGGCGAACCATGATTAGTTTGTACACTCTGCAGAGGTTTGCGCACTTATCCCCACAAGACTCGATCGCCTCCGTTGGATTTCTCGCACTACATGGTGTTTGAGAAACGGATGACCGAGACACAGTCTTTCAGAAACATTAACTCTCTACTCCGGGCAGACCATACCAAACCTACAACCCACTACCTGCTGATCCACCTCTTCAAGAGCTTCATGTAACTTACTCAACTATGCTAGAGCCCATAATAGCTTGTGGCTGCACACGGAAGTTTCTAGCATGAATAATCTCAGTTCCCTTTGAGCCTAGGTGGCGGTCCATAGGAAGATCACATGGGTACTCGAAGATTTCCAAAAATACAAGCAGCACTGGGTACTCCAGGTGCCTCAATCCACCCATATGTGTATTTAAGTTGCCACCTTAAGTTGAACCATTAATTCACAATCTCACATCTGTCATGGATTTCACTCACCTAAACCACGTCTACGAGCATAGCATAACAATATAAGCAATGCGTAGAAGTAACTCCCAAGGGTTTGAATATAACATGGCAATAGGTTCTACCTCATCAACTACTTCCCAACCCACAAGTTAATGACATCCTAATCATGCAATGTTTGAGGATTGGAACTAATGCATAAAACTGGGTGATAAAGGGATATGATCAAAGTGTTACTTGCCTTGCTAACGATCCGTGTAACCTAGAGACTCCAAATAACACGCTTCGCACTCCGGGAATTCTATCGCAAACAAACAATAGCATACATAAGCAACAATCAAAGAAACACGGGTAAAACTCAAATAAGAAGATCTAACTGGAAAGTTCAACTTAAGAACTCCGGTTTGCAAAAAGAATCAAACCAAACGGAGCAACGAAACTCAAACGACGAAGGAAACAAGATCTGTTTACTAATCTGAACTAAGGTGAAATTTTACAGTACCAAAATCTTGTTCAAGTTGGTTAAGCGGAAAGAGGGTCTCGAGACGAAGATCTAGGCACTTGAGTCGCCTGATTCCGACTAACGAGCGAAAAGATAAACCGAAACGAAAATCGGATCAGAAATCGCGATCGAGAATAATCGCGGAAAAATCCGATAAAAGAAAACTGACGAACAGGCTAACAAACGAGCATTCGTTATCTGTAACTAACGAGTGAGAACTGTTCGTTGAAACGAACGTACGGACGAACGTCCGCTAAATAGAAGAACCGGCAAAAACTGGCGAACCGATCTAAAAACGAACTAGGGTTTTTTAAAAAAACTGAAACGGTTTCTAAAACAACGGGCGGCGGTGGAACGGCGTGTTACCTCTCCGGCGAGGTTCCGGCAAGGCGGGGCTCGGGCGGCGGGGCGACGGGCTAGCGGGGCGGCGGGACGAGGCGGCGC